>NC_084629.1:23814331-24071831 GCF_033978795.1 Nerophis ophidion
TATGTATGTATATGTGTGTGTATATATATGTGTATATATGTATATGTGTGTATGTATATATGTGTGTATATATATGTGTGTATATATGTATATGTGT
Organism: Nerophis ophidion; assembly: GCF_033978795.1. NCBI lineage: Eukaryota > Metazoa > Chordata > Actinopteri > Syngnathiformes > Syngnathidae > Nerophis > Nerophis ophidion. The sequence goes on from NC_084629.1 coordinate 23,814,429, forward strand.
GTGTGTGTATATATATATATATATATATATATATATATATATATATATATATATATATATACATATATCTGTATAAATGTGTGTGTGTGTATGTATGTATATATATATATATGTGTGTGTGTGTGTATATATATATATATATATATATATATATATATATATATATATATATGTGTATATATATACACACCCACACAGTAAGTGTGTATATAAACGTCTATATTTATATAGATGTATAGAGAATATATATACTATATATGTATATGTATATTATATATATTATACATTTTTAAATACCAATGTTGTGACGATCTGTCACGTAATTTCTGTTTGTGCTTCCTTGTTTTGTGTATACTTCCTATCAGTGCTCTTATTTTGTTTCTATTGCCTGTTTGTCTCGCTAAGCGCTGTTTTCCCGTCACCTGCTGTTGATTGGCAGCCTGTCCACACCTGGTGCCAACCAGCATGTTTCTATTTATGCGTGTCTCGCGCGTTCCTCAGTGCTCGAGGATTGACTGTATGTTTGGACCTTACATGCAAGACTGCTTGATTTTCTGTTTATGATATTAAAAGCATCTTACCTGTTCTTCGCTCTCCTGGTTCCTGCATCTTGGGGTCACAAATACCGCAGCCATGCAAGCTCCTAACAAAATTTTCGAGCCAGACTGTGACCTTGCAGAGACAGGGGTCTCTGCAAGGTCACAGTCTTTTTGGACGGCACAATTCTTGGAGGACTTGAAAGCCAGGTTTGTGCAGACCTCTCACGCCGCCACGGCCGTCGGTTCCGGCCCTCCGACCAACTCGGCCACCGCCGCCATTTTCTCTGTCTCCTGCTGTACAACCTCCTGTACTGGCTCCACGGCATCGCGTCGACCACCGGTTCCTACACTGCGCCGAACGCCTGTCCCACCGGCTCAGCTGCCAGCACCCGCTTCTCCAGCCACTCCGGCGAAGGCTGCGTTGTAGCCCACCGTGATGTCCTTCCTGACCTCCTGTTGGGACTCAGCACGGGACCTGTCGTTGTCCCTCCTCCTTGACCCCTTCCGCCCGTCCCTGGTTTTTGCACCAGGAGACACCGAAAACCAGGCGCGTCTTCTCCCAATAATGGTTGGCGTCTGGCAGCCGCCTAGTGGAGGGGGGGGGTCTACTACAGGCAGCGGTGCTGGGAAGCACTTCCCGCTGCCATCCGGTTGTCGTCAGCTCCTCTCACGACAACATCATCCGCTTTGGCGGGCTTTCCCACGGCGCCGCCTTATTCCTCTTCATCGGCGGGACTCCGCACGGCGCAGGCATTTTCCTCACCGGCAGCGGATCCGCCCACGACACCGTCATCATCATCATCGTCAACAACTCCTCCCGTGACGCCAACATCATCATCGTTGTTGCCGGCTCGGCCACCTCCTCCTCGTTGGCCAAAGACACTGCCTTATTACGGACCCCCTCCACGTTGTTGCCAGCGATCCTTCGCAGCTGCTGGTGCGCCGGTGCCACACGCGACCTTCTCCTTCCTGACCAAGAAAGTGGCCGTCTGATGGACTCCCTCAGCACTGTCGGCAGCGATGCGCAGGACCCGGTCGTGGACCGTTACGACTGCTGGTGCGCAGGTACCACTCGCTTCCGCCTCCTCGTCGGCCACATCAGTGGCCATTCCGTGGTCACCCGCCTTGCCAGAGGCAGCGGCGCTCAAAGTATCGCCGCCACCTCACTTTCCCTCGCTGGCTGTGGCGACACTTGGCCTGGCGACCCACCGCCCTTCCTTGACTTTTGAACTTTTTCCGTTTTTGTTTACAGGGGACATCTGGAATCTGTCCCTAAAGGGGTTTGCGCTTCCTTGTTTGGTGTTTACTTCCTAATAGTGTTCTTATTTTGTTTCTACTTCCTGCTTGTTCCGCTGCTTGTCACCTGCTGTTTGTCCACGCCGGCTGCCAATCAACATGCTTCTATTTATGCCTGTCGCGCTCTCCTCAATGCTCGAGGATTGATTTATGTTTGTAGAACCTACATCCTTCCTTCTATTTAATCATATTAAAATCCTCTCACCTGATCTTTGTCCTCCGGGTTCCTGCATCTTGGGGTCACTACTACTGCAGCCATGCGAGTTCGCGACATATATAGAGTAAATATTTTAATGTTTTTAAAACATACATTTTTTTTTGCCTAAAATGTGCTAGTTTTTTAAATACAAAAATTTTTGGGGAGTAATTTATATACATATATTTTCCTTTTGGCCAAGAAAGACCTTATTTTTCACACATTGAGAAAACTCCGGGTTGTAATTTATTGTAGTTTATTTACCACTGTTTTTGCTAGTAATCATGACAACACAGTGATGACTAAATATTACCCACAAGTCATCAGGTCAGTGACACAGAAAGAGATCACGGTTTTGTGAGGGCCACAGTTGGACACTGGAACAGATGAATTCTTTTTACTTGATTTCTGATGTGGAATGTTGAAGTGCATGTACAGTATTATTATCTATTTAGTAGTGTGTACATACAGTATATGTATGTGTAATATTATTATCTATATAGTAGTGTGTACATACAGTATATTTATATATCGTATTATCTATATAGTAGTATGTACATACAGTATATTTATGTATAGTATTATCTATATAGTAGTCTGTACGTACAGTATATTTATGTATAGTATTATCTATATAGTATCTACATACAGTATATTTATGTATAGTATGTTGAGTTTGTATTAGTACTGATGTAGTTTGGAATAGTTTAGATGTGCTAGGTGGGAGAGACTTTGGCAACGTTTTGACCCAGTCTGACGACGGCCTGTTACATCATCTTGTTATGCGTGTGTGTGCGTGTATGCATGTGTGTGTGTGTCAGCTGTGTGTAGCGTTAACCTCAGGGTGGACAGGTCGGGGGATGCTCTGGAGACTGTACGTCGGCTTGTTGTGTCATTTCTAGTGTCAGCCTAGAGGGCAACACACGCGCGGGCACACACACACACACATACACAACATTCATCCATTTTCTACCGCTTATTCTCTTTTGGGGTTGCGGGGGGGCGCTGGTATTTATCTCAGCTACAATCAGGCGGAAGGCGGGTCCACCCTGGAGAAGTCGCTATCTCATCGCAGGGCCACACACAACATACTGTATATATACACATGTACACACAGATACATATATACACATACACACATATATATACACGCACACAAACATATATATACACACACATACACACACACAATATATATATATATATATATATATATATATATATATATATATATATATATATATATATATATACATATACACACACACGCATACACATACACACATATATACACACACACATACACGCTCACCCAAACATATATATATATATATATATATATATATGTAGGTGTGGGAAAAAATCACAAGACTACTTCATCTCTACAGATCTGTTTCATGAGGGGTTCCCTCAATCATCAGGAGATTTTAATGGAAGCATTCACATACAATGGTTTATATAGAGCACAGAGTGGGTGGGTACAAGCAGGCGTAGGGTGTGGCGATTGGCTCATGTGTTACCTAGGAGGTGTTTCTGCCTGTGGCGGCATGTTGAAATGATTTCACTGCGCTTGTTGAGGGATGATAGCTCTGGATGATATATAATAAACAGTTTCTCTTTTAAGAATAAGTTGCATCTTTTATTACCACTGTTGTAAGGTGTGCTGGATGCAAGAATTTGCCATGTTATTGAATATTCAACATTATTGTCTTTGAGGTTCCAAATGTGTTTGCTGAGTTCGGTAGAATTCTGCAAAGTCTGGTTTCTAAAGGAGGCGTTGTGATTATTCCATCTTGTTTTGAACGCTCCTTCGGTTAATCCTACGTACGTGTCGGATGTGTTAATGTCCTTGCGTATTACCTTTGCTTGGTAAACGACTGATGTCTGTAAGCACCTTCCGTTGAGAGGGCAATCAGGTTTCTTGCGACAGTTACATTCATTATTGGTTTCAGAGTCGTTTAGTCTGGGGGTAGGCAGTCCTTTTGCAATTGCTTTGTTGTGGTTTGAAATGATTTGTTGCATGTTATTCATACAGCTGTAGCTCAATTTAATGTTGTTCTTGTTGAATATTTTTCTTAGGGTGTTGCCTTTGGGGAAGTGTTTGTCGATCAGAGTGAGGAACTTGCGGCCGATGTTGGTTGAGACGTCTTTGCTGAATGGCGGATTGTACCAGATGATGTTGTTTCGTTTTCTGCTCTTTTTTGGTTGGTTTCCTGGGGTGGGTTCATAGGTGAGGGTGAAGTTGTATCCGCTTTCATCAAGTGCTTTCTGGTACGGGGGGGTTGCTTGGTCGAATTCAGCTTTGCTGGATGACAGCATCGATAGCCTTTTATTAATTCCGGTAGGTATTCTTTTCGTGGTGGTGGGTGGGTGGTTGCTGTCGTGGTGCACGTATTGGAGTGTTGTGTTGGGTTTCGTGAATGGTTGGTAGCTGTTATTTCTCAGGTTGAAAGTGACGTCGAGAAAGTTGACGGTTTGCTTGTTGGCTTCAATCGTGATCCGTAGGCCGTTTTCTTTGAAGATTTGGCATATGCGCTTCTTGGTGTTCTCGCTGCTCCTTGGCGAGGTGCGGCACACTGCCAGTCCATCATCACGGTAAATACCAAGGTTCAGGTTGAGGCTAGCAAGCTGGGAGAGGAGGAAACTCCCAACGAGTTCGCACGTTTCTGCTCCGTCAAAACTCCCCATAGTAACGTCAAATGTTGAATTGTTCTTTTTTTGCCATGGTGTACTGTTGCCATGGAGTTCTTTGTGTGGATGATGATGTTTCTTTCGTTGCCTGTGATTGAGTCGTAGTCCGAGGCGAAGTTTAGTGCTTGGGTCAGTAGGTCTTGCGTGATGGAAGGGTATATATCTAAGTACCCGATTTTAGCTGAGATAGGCGCCAGCGCCCCCCGCGACCCGAAAGGGAATAAGCGGTAGAAAATGGATGGATGGATACAAACATATGAACACACACACACACACACACACACACACACACATATATATATATATATATATATATATATATATACACACACACACACACAAACAATATGTCTGCCAGGATACCGGCCTCTACATTTTTTAAAATTTTTAATTACATGTGTCAATATTTTTGCCAACATAGATACCACAAAATCCTATTTTTTGTGCAAATTTAGATTTCATAAATCCAGTATTTTTTTAAAAGTATATATATTTGTATATTGTGTATGTTTTCATCATAATACACTTGTGCCTCACCTCCTTTTTTGTCTTGGGGGGCGGACAGGCCGCGATCGCCGCTGTTTTGTCTACCTGTGGGCGCACCTGTCCCCCCCTGTCCTCCCCCAAGTGGTACCCCAGGTACTGTACCTCCCTCCGGCCAACCCACTTTGCCGGGTTGGCCGTGAGCCCCGCCCGCCTCAGGGAATCGAGCACCGTCCCCACCCGCTGCATGTGCTGTTCCCACCCGCTACTCCGGATGATGATGTAATCTAAATTTGCGGCCGCGTATGCCGCATGGGGGCGCAGCACCCGGTCCATGAGACGCTGGAACGTGGCGGGAGCACCGAACAAACCGAACGGTAGTGTCACGAACTGGTATAAACCATCCGGAGTGGAGAAGGATGTTTTTTCCTTGGACTCTGGTGATAAGGGAATCTGCCAGTAGCCCTTGGTTAAATCCAGTGTCATTTTTACTGGAGCTCGGACCTTCCTCCCAGCTTTCCTTAATTATATGCAACACTCCACGCGGCTTCCGGCCTAATAATAACTCGAAAGGGAGGCCTGGGGTACCACCCGCAACGCAAACATGAGGGGATCCAGCCATTTGTCCCAATTTGGTTTGTCCTTGTGCGTGAACTTACGGATCATGGTTTTCAGCATTTTGTTCAGCAGCTCCACCAGCCCATCTTTTTGTGGGTGATACACACTGGTGCGGATCGCTTTCATTCCCAGTAATCCGTATAGTTCCTTTATTGTGTGTGACATAAAGGATGTGCCCTGGCCAGTCAGGATCCCTTTCGGGACCCCGACTCGGGAGATGACCTGAAACAGCGCTTGCGCTACGCTCCTTGCGGAGATGGAGCGCAGGGGCACTGCTTCGGGATAGCGCATTGCGTAATCCACTAGAACTAACACAAAGCAATATCCCCGTGAGCTCGGGTGAAATGGCCCGATGAGGTCCATGCCTATTCTTTCGAATGGGACCTCCATGAGTGGTAATGGGCGCAAGGGCGCCTTTTGGGATGGCCGCTGAGTTTACCAGTTGGCATTCCGGGCAGGCGGAGCACCAGGGGCGCACGTCTGCCCGAATGCCCGGCCAATAGAACCGGGCTATGACCCGATTAAGTGTCTTATCGTAGCCCATGTGTCCAGCCATTGGGTTCACATGCGCGGCCTGGAAAACCATTTCCCGGCGGCGTTTCGGCACCAACAACGAGGTGATTTCTTCTCCCGTCTGAGTATCACGGGTCACTCTGTACAGCCTATCTCTCATAATGGAGAAATGAGGGAATACCGGCGCTGCTCCCGGGCGCATTAGCTGACCGTCGATGTAGTCGACTTGGTCCCAGGCCGCGCGCAAAGTTTCGTCTCGAGACTGCTCGAGGGGAAAATCCTCCTTAGGATGCCAATAGGAGGGCGTCCCGCAAAGCACCCGGCAGTGTCAGATGGCCCCGCCTTGCCACTGAGAACCGCGGGGATACCCCCTTTTCCTATGGTCCGTGAACGCCTCCCCACACATTGTGTCACGAGAAGTGGAAACCCTGGCCAATTTGTCCCTAATATTATGGGGGGCGTAAGGTGCGCACTTACAGCAACCTTAACATTATGTTTTTGTCCCCGATGCCAAATTTCCACTGGAACAATTGGATACGTGTGTACACCCCATGGATACACCTAATTCGCCCGTGTGTCGCTTGCCTCAACGCCCCGGGTAGAACCAGGTTTTGGTGGATCATGGATTGTTTGCACCCCGAATCCAACATTGCCCGGTATGTACTCCCTTGTACCCTGACTGGGACACAGTACGCCTCCCCTGGATCGGAGGCGGGTGCTGGGGGCTCGACAACCCGTATCACTTGTCCCACCTCCATCAGTGAGCAATCCCTTCTCATGTGACCAGGTTAGCCGCACCCCCAGCACACTGGCCCTGGCGTTCGAAGCGCCGTCTGCGGGGGAAGCCCCTTTTGAGCAGCGCCGGGATCCTGGATAGAAGGAGGAATAGAGGACAGATTATAACCCCCATACTCCCCCTTCCATGGTGCTGGATGATGATGTTGTGTGTGTGTGTGCGTGTCCCTGTCTGGGCCGGTGACCTGTCCCATTGCGGTCTCCTGCGTCTGCCCGCTCCGTCTCCGTGGTGCTGGGATGGGCCGCTTGTGGCGCTGGTGTGGGTCTTTTGCCGGTCTTTGGGTTTCCTTCCCGGTGGACCGCCAGATGGTCCTCGGCCTGGGCCCCCGCGGCCATCAGGTCCTGCGGGCGACAATACCGCGCCCAAGCGGTCGTTCTGGCTGAGATGGCCTCCACAAATGGCTCCAGCAGGATCCTCTCAAGCATCTTGCTCTCGGCCTCCTGGGGTTCGAGCCAACGGGTGGCCGCGTCCCGTAGTTGCTGTGCCAGCACGAAGGGGTCGGTCCTCGGGGTCCAGGCGCATTGCGCGGAACCGGCATCGGTGGTCCTCTGGGTGGCTGCCGATGCGGTCCAGCACTGTCCGGCGTAGGCTGGGGAAATGCAACCGGGCGTGCGCCGGGAGACTGAGCGCCGCCCCCTGCGCATCCCCCGTCAGGAGCGGCAGAAGTTTGACGCCCCACTCGGTGTCTGGCCAGCCGCATGCTGTAGCTGTGGTCTCAACTACATCGAGGAATATTTGTGGGTCCTCTCCCTCCGACATCCTCTGCATGGAGATCCCCTTCTCCCTTCCTCCCGTCTGGCTCACCAGTGTTTGCAGTATTTGTGTTTGTTGGTGGCTCCCCTCCATCTGCTGCCGGGTGGCCGCCGACACTTCCGCCAACACTCTTCCCAGCGCTTCCAGCGGGGTTGGGGCCGTCATCCTTCCTCGTTCCTTGCTTTGTCGGGCGCCAACTGTGACAGTCTTGTGTCGTGGGGTTCTTCAGGACCGATGGATCACACAGGCAAGTCGCCAAGTTTCCAATTCTTTTAATTTGTTCTCACACAATATTTCTTCTTTTGCTCGTTCACAATGTCTTGTCTTTTTTATTTTGTTCTTTTCACAACATTTCTTCTTTTTGTTTGTTCACAAAGCCTTTTCTGTCTTATTTTGCTCACTCGCAATATTTTTTCTTTTGTCCATAATGTCTCTTCCTCCGTCAGCCCTTCGTGCTGCCTCTTCTGGCTTCTCAGCCCCGCCCTGGGGTCACCAACACTGCTAATAAAGAGACAGGTGATTAGATAACTCGTTCCGGCTGAGGTATCCACTCACCTGCCATCTGCTTCCAGCCGGCTGCTGTGCATGCCCCGTCCACAAATACTCTCTCCCTATATATATACATTTTTTACATTTTTAGGATATTCAAAAAATATTGGGCCAAAACAAACACACAAATTATGTACTTTGTGTACAATTTAATTTCACGAATAAAATGAACTTTCAATATATTTATACATTTCACATATTTAAATCATTCACTGTATTTTTTTAGTACATTTAAAAATATATTTCAACAACCAAAATTCAGACTTTTTTTACATTTAATAATATTTACAATATTACCACAAATTTATGTACTTTGTGTGTATTTTCATTTGTATACACTGAAATTATTTATTTTATATTTTAAACACATTTTTTGAATATCTTTGCAACAAAAACACAAAGTGAGTGCTTTGTGTGTATTTTGTTTAATATATTGTGTTATCTATTGTATGTTTTTAGTAGTATCCCAAAATACAGCACGTTGTGTATATTTTTACTTAATATATTTTGCACATGTACAAATATTTAAAATATAACATTTTCCACTTTGTGTATTTGTAGGACCTGTAAATGCGTATATTTTTATTGAATTCATTTTGCACATTTAAAAATATTTTCACAGAATTCCTTACTTTGTGTATATTTTTATTTAATATATTTTGCACTTTCAAAAATATTTTCACAGAATTCTGTACTTTGTGTATATTTGTATTTAATGTATTTTGCACATTTAAAAATATTTTCACAGAATTCATTACCGCACTTCCCACGACCCCAAAAGGGACAATCGGTAGTAAATGGATGGATGGTTGGCATTTAAAATATATACTGAATTCATTATTTTGTGTATATTTTGATTAAATATATTTTGCACATTTAAAAATATTTTCACAGAATTCATTACTTTGTGTATATTTTTATTTCACACACACACATATATATGTATATATATATATATATATATATATATTTAAACAACTAAAAATAAAAATTCTGAATTCATTACTTTGTGTATATTTTTCTTTTATATATTTTACACATGTAAAAATATTTCAAATATCATAAAATTATCTACTTTGTGTGTATTTTAATTTCATATATTTTTTACATTTAAAAAGATTTTCACAGAATTCCGTACTTTGTGTATATTTTTCTTTCATATATTTTGCACATGTAAAAATATACAATTCTTCACTTTGTATATATTTTCATTATGTAAATTGAAATGATTTATTTTATACTTTAAATATACTGGCAACAAAAACATTAACTTTTAAACATTATGTGTTGTTTAATATTTTGTGTGTAACCATAATATATTTGAGTGATATCACAAAATTCTGAGCTATTTTTATTTCATATATTGAAACGATTAGTTGTATATTTTGGAACCTTTTTTCAAAATGTTTTACTACTTTGTGTATATTTTTTGTTTAATATATTTAGTCGATCTATAGTATAATTTTAGTAATATTCCAACAATTTTCACGTGGTGTATATTTTTATTTTACAACTTGTTTGCTGTTTATCTTTAGTACATTTAGAGTATTTTTTTTAACAACAATATCATACAATTATGTATTTGGTGAATATTGTTGTATATTCTATACAGAAATAATTAATTCTACATCAGAATTATTATTATTTTTTAAAATATATTGGCAACAAAAAAAATTAGTATTTAAAATATGTGTATATTTTAATTTAAGATATTCTGTTTATTTACAGTATACTTTTAATCAAGACTTTGGCAACAGTGTTATCCTACAATTCGGTACATTGTTGGCCCTGGGATGAGGTGGCGACTTGTCCAGGGTGTATGCCGCCTTCTGCCCGAATGCTGCTCAGATAGGATCCAGCACCCCCCGCGACTCCAAAAGGGACAAGCGGTAGAAAATGGATGGCTGGATGGATATCGAAAATGTTTTTGTAATATATTCCTTAATATTAGACTGAATTTATTTAAAAAAGCCAACAATTGCAATAAAAATTATTATTTCCTTGCATATTAAGTTGAATGTCCAGGGTGTACACCGCCTTCCGCCCGATTTTAACTGAGATAGGCACCCGCACCCCCCGCGACCCCAAAGGGAATAAGCGGTAGGAAATGGATGGATGGATGAATGTGTAGCTGCAGGGATGTTGTGCAATGTTGTGTGGTGTTGTATCAAGGACACACTAAGTTGTGTGTGGTGTTGTATCAAGGACACACTAAGTTGTGTGTGGTGTTGTATCAAGAACACACTAAGTTGTGTGTGGTGTTGTATCAAGGACACACTGAGTTGTGTGTGGTGTTGTATCAAGGACACACTGAGTTGTGTGTGGTGTTGTATCAAGGACACACTGAGTTGTGTGTGGTGTTGTATCAAGGACACACTAAGTTGTGTGTGGTGTTGTATCAAGGACACACTGAGTTGTGTGTGGTGTTGTATCAAGGACACACTAAGTTGTGTGTGGTGTTGTATCAAGGACACACTAAGTTGTGTGTGGTGTTTTATCAAGGACACACTAAGTTGTGTGTGGTGTTGTATGAAGGACACACTGAGTTGTGTGTGGTGTTGTATCAAGGACACACTAAGTTGTGTGTGGTGTTGTATCAAGGACACACTGAGTTGTGTGTGGTGTTGTATCAAGGACACACCGAGTTGTGTGTGGTGTTGTATCAAGGACACACTGAGTTGTGTGTGGTGTTGTATCAAGGACACACTAAGTTGTGTGTGGTGTTGTATCAAGGACACACTGAGTTGTGTGTGGTGTTGTATCAAGGACACACTAAGTTGTGTGTGGTGTTGTATCAAGGACACACTAAGTTGTGTGTGGTGTTGTATCAAGGACACTAAGTTGTGTGTGGTGTTTTATCAAGGACACACTAAGTTGTGTGTGGTGTTGTATCAAGGACACACTAAGTTGTGTGTGGTGTTGTATCAAGGACACACTGAGTTGTGTGTGGTGTTGTATCAAGGACACACTAAGTTGTGTGTGGTGTTGTATCAAGGACACACTAAGTTGTGTGTGGTGTTGTATCAAGGACACACTGAGTTGTGTGTGGTGTTGTATCAAGGACACACTAAGTTGTGTGTGGTGTTGTATCAAGGACACACTAAGTTGTGTTGACGTGAGGTAGATGCTTCTCAACAGGAAGTGATTTGGAGATAAACGGCTTGTCTTCTTCTCTCTGCTGGTCCTGCAAACCTCAACTAGTACTTGTTCTCTCTCTCTCTCTCTGTCTCGCTCTCGCCCTCGATCTCGCTGTCCCTCTCTCCCTCTCTCTGTCTCCCTCTCTCCCTCTCTCTCTCTCTCCCCCTCTCTCTCTCTCTCCCTCTCTCTGTCTCTCCCTGTCTCTCTCTTGGACCCCAACTTAAGCAAGTTGAACAATTTATTGGGGTGTTACCATTTAGTGGTCAATTGTACAGAATATGTACTGTACTGTGCAATCTACTAATAAAAGTTTCAATCAATCAATCAAAAACTCTCTCCCTCGCTGTCTCTCTCTCTCTCTCTCTCTCTTTCTCTGTGTCGCTGTCCGTCTCTCTCTCTCTCTCTCTGTCTCTCTGTCTCTCTGTCTCTGTCTCTCTGTCTCTCTCTGTCCCGCTCTCTCTCCCCCTCTCTTTCTCTCTGTCGCGCTCTCTCTCTCTCTGTTGCTCTCTCTCTCTCCCTCTCCCCCTCTCTCTCTCTCTGTTGCTCTCTTTCTCTCCCCCCTCTCTCTGTTGCTCTCTTTCTCTCCCTCCCCCCTCTCTCTCTGTTGCTCTCTCCCCTCTCTCTCTTTTTCACACTCTGTCTCTCTCTCTGTCTCTCTTTCCCTCTCTCTCCCATTCTCTCTCTGTCTCTCTCTCTCTCTCTCTCCCTCTGTCCCCCCTCTCTCTCTCCCTCTCTCTCTCTCTGTTCCTCTCTGTTCCTCTCTCTTCCCTTCTCTCTCTCTGTTCCTCTCTCTGTCTCTCTCTCTCTCTGTCTTGCCCCCCTCTCTTTCTTTCTCTCACTGTCGCTCTCTCGCTCCCCTTCTTTCTGTCTCTCTCGCTCTCTCTCTCTCCCTCTCCCCCCTCTCTGTCTCTCCCTCTCGCTGTCTCGCTCTCTCTCCGTCTCGCTCTCTCTCTTTCTCCCTGTCGCTCTCTGTCTCTCCCTTTCTCTGTCTGTCTCTCTCCCCCCTCTCTGTCTCTCTCGCTCTCTCTCTCTCTCCCTCTCTCTGTCGCTCTCTCCCTCTCTCTGTCTCTCTCTCCCCCTCTGTCCCCCATCTCCCTCTCTCTCTCTCTCTCTCTCTCGCTCTTTCTCTCTCTCTCTCTCTTTTCCTCTCTCTCTGCTGTTCCTGCAAACCTCAATTACCAGTTGTTATCTCTCTCACTCTCTCTCTCTCCTTTCACTGTCTCTCTGTCGCTTTCCTTCTCTCCCTCCCTCCCTCGCTCTCTCTCCCCCCCTCTCGCTCTCTCTGTCACTCTCTGCCACACTCTTTTAAAATCCTCTTTTATACATCCGTGTTTTAATTCCACCCTCTCCGCGAGTGAGGAGTGAAGGTCAACTTTCTAAATCCCCCTAATAGGCATTACCTTCCTAATAACGCGCATAAACACTCTTTTATTCCCTCTCCTCCTCATGTGCAGCAAAGTAATGATGGAATATTGGAGTTATTACTTTTTGCTCTGCAAGTCAACATCTCCCATAGAAATCCATGTCATAGCTGATAATATTCAAATATCACAGTATTGTGCCGCTAAAAGCTAGCTGAAAACTAGCGCGTGAATCGATAACTGACAACTGTCATGCTAGTCCGCTTGCTGAAAACGAATGCGCTGATCACTAGCTAGTGACTGGTGCGTTAATTATTAACTGATAACTAGCATGCTCATCGCTCACTGATAACTAGTGCGTTAATTGGTAGCTAGCAACTTGAGAGCTTTTCGCTATTTGGCAACTAGTCCGGAAATTGCTCGCTAATAACAAGCACGTTAATCGCGAGCTGGCATTTAGAGTGTTAACTACTATCTGACAACTAGAGCGCTAGTTGCTAGCTGGATATTAGATTACTAATCATTATTTGGCAACTCGTGTGCAATCACCAACTGATAACTAGGGCGTTATTGCTAGCTGATAACTTGCGCGCTAATCGCTCATTGGCATTTAGCTTGTTAATTGCTACCTGACTACTGACACGCTAATTGCTAACTCATAAATAGCATGCTAATCACTAACTCATAACTACCCCATTATTTGCTCGCTGGCAACAAGCATGTTATTGCTAGCTGATAACAAGCATGTTAATCGCTTGCTGGGATTCAGCGTGTTTATTGCTAGCTGACAACTAGCATGCTTATCGCTAACTCATAACTAGTGCATTAATTGCTCACTGGCAACTAGTGCTCAAATTGCTAGCTGCCAACTAGAGCACTAATCGTTTTTTGGCAACTCGTGTGGCTATCGCTAACTGATAACTACCGTGATAATTGCAAGCTGACAATTAGCATGCTAATCACTAACTCATAACTAGCGTGTTAATGGCTTGTTCGCAACTAGAGTGCTTGTCGCTATTTGGCAACTGGTGTGGCAATTGATAGCTAACAACTACCACATTAATGGCTTCCTAATAACTAGTGCATTAATCGCTAGCTGGGTACTAGCTCCTTAATTGCTAGCTGGCAAGTAGAGCGCTTATCGCTATTTGGCGACGAGCGCGCTCATCACTACCTGACAACTGGCGCCCTAAGTGCTTGCTGGAAACTAATGCGTTAAAGACTACCTGGCAAATGGTGCGTTAATTGCTGGCTGACAAGTAGAGCGCTAATTGTTCGCTATCTTAAATGCTAACTAGAATACAATAATAATATATGTTCATATTTATTCACAGTCAAGTACAGTACATGACCGTGTGTTGCCTCAATGTTGGTGTGTAAGACATTTACAAAAATTGCGTGGGCAAATATTAAAAAATATATCACGGCCCCTTGGCAGTAACTCTGTGGACCTCCAGGGGGCCGCGGACACCTGTTGAAGACCCTTGATTTACTGCATTTACCACTGAAGAGTCGACTTTCAGTTGTTTCAGTCAAACACACTATCAGCAGCGTCTCCATATTTTCATGGATAAATGTCCGCCTTTTAGACGTTGCTCTCACATCCTCGGCTGGCGTTATCAACTCCTCAGAGTGGCGCAGACCAGCAGTGCTACACTCCAACAGCTGTGCTGAGGTAGCTAGCAACACACTCTGTCAGGTTTTTAATGATTTCTTTCTTTGATTCAGTGAATATCTTCCAGTGTCCTTCACACTCACTTCCTTCCTTCCTTCCTTCCTTCCTTCCTTCCCACGCTAGGAAACACCAAGTTCTGTCAAATGACTGACACAATGCTAATGCTAGCAAGTAAGACTTCCTGTAGTTTCACCAGTAAAGGGTGTTGGGTAGTATTTATGTGTGACAACATCTCATCACAGGTGAAAAGTGATTACGTTGAAGAGAAGAAAGTTTAGAATTGGGCGTGAACCTTTACTTCAAGAGGTCACATGTGTTGTAATGTTGGTGAACTACATTCCTTTGCTACTAAACACCTTTTTGTACACACCAGCTCTCATGTGCTGGAATTATTGCTGTCATTGATAAACATCTATCATTAATAAACATAGGTCAATAATAAATATATATCATCAATAAATAGATTATTAATAAACATATATCATGAATAACCATATAATTAATAAACACACATCATGAATCAACATATGATTACAAATATATAATTAATAAACATATCATTAATAAACATACATCATTAATACAAACAATTAATAAACATATAATTAAAAAACGTACATAATTTATAAACATATTTCATGAATATACAATACAAAATATGAAATACATAATAAACATAATTAACACACATATATAATAATACGTTTATATCATTAATAAATATATATCATTAATAAACATATTATTATTTAACATACATAATTAATAAATATATTATCATTATCAAGCATATATCATGATTGAACATATATCATTATTAACATACATAATTGCATCATTAATAAACATATATCATGAATAAGCATATATCATTAATGAATATATTATAATTAAACATATCATTAATAAGCATACATCATTAATAAATATATATCATTAATAATCATATAATGTTAATAAATATATCGTTAGTAAACATATATCATTAACAAACATATACATGAATACATATACATAATTAATAAACATATATATTAATAAATGTATCATGAATAAACATATATCATTATTGAATATATATTATTAATACATATATAATTCATGAATATATTATTAATAAATATATCATTAGTGAACATACATCATTAATAAACTTATACCATTAATAAACATATAGCATTAATAAACATTTCATTAATAAATATATAATTATTAAACATATATCATCATTAAATATATATCTTTAATAAACATCATGAATAAACATATACCATTAATAAATATATTATTATTAAACATGTATCATTAATACATATATTATTATTAAACATATATCATTAATAAGCATATATGATTAACAAATGTATTATTGTTAAACATACATCATTAATAAACATATAATTAATTAATGTATATATTTAATAAATACATTAAATAAACATAAACATATAAAATAATAAATATATTATTGTTAAACATATATCATTAATAAATACATATTAATAATACATTTATTATTAGTAAACATATCATTAATGAACATATATATTAATAAATATATCATTAATAAATATATATAATTAATAAACAAATAATTATTTATCAATTAATCATTAATGTGTATTAATCATTAGTAAACATATTATTAACACATGTATCCTTAATAAACACATATTATTAATTAATATATATCCGTAATAAACATATTTGATTTACATTCATATAATTAATAAACAAATATCAATAATACATATATATCATTATTAAACCTACATCAGTGATAAATATATACATTAATAAACATACATAATTTATTAATAAACATATATAATTTATACATATATAATTTATACATATGTCAGTGTGTGAATGTGAGTGTGAATGTTGTCTGTCTATCTGTGTTGGCCCTGCGATGAGGTGGCGACTTGTCCAGGGTGTACCCCGCCTTCCGCCCGATTGTAGCTGAGATAGGCGCCAGCACCCCCCGCGACCCCAAAAGGGAATAAGTGGTAGAAAATGGACATATGTCATTAATAAATATAAATCATGAGTAAACACATCATTAATAAATACATATCATCAATAAAAATATAATTAATAATTATATATCATTAATAAACTTATAACATTAATAAACCCACATCATTAATAAATATATATCATTAATTAACATATATAATGAATAAATGTATATATATTTAATAAACAGATATAATTGATAAACATATAAAATCAACAAACATATAATTAATAAGCATATATCATTAATAAATGTATATCTTTAATAAACATATAATTAATACATATATATCATTTATAAATATACATCATTATTTAATATATGATATGTTTGATGCAGGCAGCTCTTCTATTTTCGCCGATTGTCATGTCCGGGATACCGATATTGATCCAATTGCTAATCGCAATTTCTGGGGGTGAGGTAGTTAAAAAGGTCCTCTGTGGCAAGGCCCCGGGGGTGGATGAGGTCCGCCCGGAGTTCCTTAAGGCTCTGGATGCTGTGGAGCTGTCTTGGTTGACAAGACTCTGCAGCATTGCGTGGACATCGGGGGCGGTACCTCTGGATTGGCAGACCGGGGTGGTGGTTCCTCTCTTTAAGAAGGGGGACCGGAGGGTGTGTTCCAAATATCGTGGGATCACACTCCTCAGCCTTCCCGGTAAGGTTTATTCAGGTGGACTAGAGAGGAGGCTACGCCGGATAGTCGAACCTCGGATTCAGGAGGAACAGTGTGGTTTTCGTCCTGGTCGTGGAACTGTGGACCAGCTCTATACTCTCGGCAGGGTTCTTGAGGGTGCATGGATGTTTACCCAACCAGTCTACATGTGCTTTGTGGATTTGGAGAAGGCATTCGACCGTGTTCCTTTGAAAGTCTTGTGGGAAGTGCTCAGAGAGTATGGGGTATCGGACTGTCTTATTGTGTCGGTCCGCTCCCTGTATGATCAGTGTCAGAGCTTGGTCCGCATTGCCGGCAGTAAGTCGGACACGTTTCCAGTGAGGGTTGGACTCTGCCAAGGCTGCCCTTTGTCACCGATTCTGTTCATAACTTTTATGGACAGAATTTCTTGGCGCAGTCAAGGCCTTGAGGGGTTCCGGTTTGGTGACAGCAGGATTAGGTCTATGCTATTTGCAGATGATGTGGTCCTGATGGCTTCATCTAACCGGGATCTTCAGCTCTCACTGGATCGGTTTGCAGCCGAGTGTGAAGCGACCGGAATGAGAATCAGCTCCTCAAAGTCCGAGTCCATGGTTCTCGCCCGGAAAAGGGTGGAGTGCCATATCCGGGTTGGGGAGGAGACCCTGCCCTAAGTGGAGGATTTCAAGTACCTAGGAGTCTTGTTCACGAGTGAGGGAAGAGTGGATCGTGAGATCGACAGGCGGATCGGTGCGGCGTCCTCAGTAATGCGGACATTGTACTGATCCGTTGTGGTGAAGAAGGAGCTGAGCCGGAAGGCAAAGCTCTCAATTTACCGGTCGATCTACGTTCCCATCCTCACCTATGGTCATGAGCTTTGGGTCATGACCGAAAGGATAAGATCACGAATACAAGCGACTGAAATGAGTTTCCTCCGCCGTGTGGCGGGGCTCTCCCTTAGAGATAGGGTGAGAAGCTCTGCCATCCGGGAGGAACTCAAAGTAAAGGCACTGCTCCCCCACATCGAGAGGAGCCAGTTGAGGTGGTTCGGGCATCTGGTCAGGATGCCACCTGAACGCCTCCCCACGGAGGTGTTTAGGGCACGTCCAACCGGTAGGAGGCCACGGGGAAGACCCAGGACACCTTGGGAAGACTACGTCTCCCGGCTGGCCTGGGAACGCCTCCGGATGCCCCGGGAAGAGCTAGACGAAGTGGCTGGGGAGGAGGAAGTCTGGGCTTCCCTGCTTAGGCTGCTGCCCCCGCGACCCGACCTTGGATAGGCAGAAGAAGATGGATGGATGCTAATCGGGAGCTGACAACTGCCGCATTAATTGCTAGCTGACAACTAGCGCGCTGATCGCTCGATGACAACTTGCATGCTATGCTAATTTCTTTGCTGGAAACTAATCAGCTAATCACTAGCTGGCAACTAGTGTGTTAATTGATAGCTAGCAACGAGTGCGCTAATCGGTAACTGGTAACTACTAGTACTCGCTGGCAACTTGTGTGTGTGTGTGTGTGTGTGTGTGTGTGTGTGTGTGCGTGTGTGCGTGTGTGCGTGTGTGTGTGTGTGTGTGTGTGTGTGTGTGTGTGTGTGTGTTTGCGTGTATATGGTCTGGCAATGCTGACTTAATGGGGACATCGCTCTGTTTACACAGTCACTTTTAGGGGACCTCTGACGGTATGGGGACGAAAAAAAAAAAAAACAGGTCCCCTAAAGGGAAACCTTTTTCAATGATAGTCAGATCCATTCTGAAGATGTCTAAGTGATTTTTAAGCTTTTGCCCATAAAAGTGTGAGACATTTGCACATCAGCCCCCTCATCGGGCTGTTGCTGGTACATTTAGGTGGTAAAACTTCCTATAAGACAGGGGTCGGCAACCATTACCACTCAAAGAGCCATTTTAACCCGTTTCACAAAATAAAGATGACAATGGGAGCCGCAACTATTCTCACGAAAATCTGCTGATGGTCACCCAAATAACAATAATAAGGGTGTGCTATGACACCATTGCCTTCTACGCCTTCTACAACATGTACATACAGCTTGCCAGCCCAGTAACTTGTTGTATGTGACTTCCGCAGATACACGTACACGACTGCAAGGCATATTTGTTCAACAGCCATACAGGTCACACTGAAGGTTGTGATATAAACAACTTTAATATTCTTACTAATATGCGCCACACTGTGAACCCACACCAAACAAGAATGACAAACACATTTCGGGAGAACATCCGCACTGTAACACATTATAAACGCAACATAACAATTACCCAGAATCCCATACATCCATGACTATTCAAGTCTATATTATACACCCCGTTAGCACCGAACCCCGCCCCCGCCTGCGTGCGTTCGGTTGAGGTGGGCGGGGGTGTATAATCCAGTCTGGAAGAGTCATGGATGCATGGGATTCTGGGTAATTGTTATGTTGCGTTTATGTTGTGTTACTGTGAGGATGTTCTCCCAAAATGTGTTTGTCATTCTTGTTTGGTGTGGCTTCACAGTGTGGCGCATATTAGTAAGAGTGTTAAAGTTGTTTATATCACTACCTTCAGTGTAACCTGTATGGCTGTTGACCAAGTATGCCTTGCAATCTCGTACGTGTGACGATTGAAGCAGCGAAATGCATTCGTCCGGCTGGCACGCAGATAGCATGCTGTAAAGGCGGGCGTGATGACATGTTGTAGAGGACGTTAAGAGTAAACCCATCACGGCAAGCCCTCTCAATGTTGTAGTCCGAGTGAAAATGTTAAACCCGGGAGAGGCACCAAAATACGGAAACCCCCCAAAACAATCGGGGGGGTCAGCGATTATGCAGCTGAGCCACATCAGAGTGGCCAAAGAGCCGCGGGTTGCCGACCCCTGCTATAAGAGGACAGCTGTAGTTCTATATTCTGAGGATCATGTCATATTTAATTTGAACTTTTTTTTTTTTTCAAATGGTCCTCGGTAGTCACGTACAAATTTGTGTGAATTATGCAAAATTATTTAAATTTGGTCCTCATGTACCATATTAACTCTTTTTTCCCAGGGTCCCCAGTAAGAATGATCGGCACATTTCTTTATCAATCCAGATTTAAAGACGTGTATGAGCTAACTGGGCAGTGGCCATTTTACTTTATTTTTTTTATGCCTCCACAACCTTTATAAAGGGTGGTCCCCACAAGTCATGATCAAAAACTTGGTCCTCATTCCAAATGATAACCACTAAGTGTGTGTGTGTGTGTGTGTGTGTGTGGGGGATAGACGTTCATGAGTACGTCCTTCCAAACCTCAAGTGACAAATGCTCTGTCTAGCCAAGCGGTCTACGTCTACGCCCTCGTTAGTCGCCACAGTCGCTCGTTAGGTCCTGTGTGGCAAATGTCATGTAAACAAAGCGACCGCTGGAATCGTCGATTCAATTAAATGTCCTTTTTTTTGCCAGCACAACTGCACCAATTAACTTCCGACCCGGCTCAACTATAATGCGTGGTCGTGGAGAAAAGAGGATTCACGGCGGGTCATGAAAACGTTAGCAATCAAATCCGCGGCTGTAGGCAACCACCCCAAAATACTGCTTACCCTTTAGCTTTGTCTATAGCTTTGTTTAGCTCAAATAAATAGATAAACAAAATAAAACATAACAATAAAATCACAGTAAGTACTGAACATAAAGTACATATAAACACAACTAAACAAAACAATCAGTATAATGGTAATAACTAAATGAGCACCACACACACAGTACACAAAAATAAGAACTATATCAAAACTAATCAAATCAACTTTATTCATAGAGCACATTTAAAATTTACCACAGGGGTAGCCAAAGGGCTGTATAATATTACAAGGTTAAAAGATAACACAAGAAAAACGAGCAGACACAACACAACACAAACAGATGAATATATATAATAATAATATATAAAGAATATAAAAATAAAATAAAGTAAGGATTATCCATAAAAATAGTAGGAAAGTTTAACCAAAACATACAAATGGTGACTTTTGTTTACGTTGTACTTGATGAACTCCTTTGAAGTCACGTGACAGCCCCTCCCCTCGGGTGTTTTTCATCTGTACAGGGGCGTAACTATAAGTTCAGTGGGTTCACAACGTGGCCACCACCCCCTTTAGAAAAATCATGTTTTTTGTTACTCTGTGCTGTTGAGCAAGTATGCTTTAACGCACGCTAACTGTTAGCATACTTGTAAAAACATTAGCATGCTAACATCTTATGCTAGCTTTATAGCTGTTTTTTTATGTTTGAACATAGTATGCTACATTTTTACCTAATTTTGTATATTTTAACCTAAAATATTAGCATATTAACAGCAACATTTTTTTTTATTTTACTGATTTTGTTTGTTTTAAAGGGGAACATTATCACCAGACCTATGTAAGCGTCAATATATACATTGATGTTGCAGAAAAAAAACCATATATTTTTTTAACCAATTTCCGAAGTCTAAATGGGTGAATTTTGGCGAATTAAACGCCTTTCTATTATTTGCTCTCGGAGCGATGACGTCACAACGTGACGTCACCTAGGTAGTCAATCCGCCATTTTCTCAAACACATTATAAACATCGAGTCATATCAGCTCTGTTATTTTCCGTTTTTTCGACTGTTTTCCGTACCTTGGAGTCATCATGCCTCGTCGGTGTGTTGTCGGAGGGTGTAACAACACGATCAGGGACTGATTCAAGTTGATTTACGTAGAGTGTGCATCGATTAGCACGGCGTGCTAATTGATGCTAACATGCTATTTAGGCTAGCTGTATGTACATTTGTAGCAATATTTGCATCCAGCCTTTCCCTCCATCCACATTTAATGCCAAACAAACACTTACTAATCGATGGATTTAAGTTGCTCCAGTGTCACAAGATGCGAAAGTCCCGATCGTTTGGTCTGCACATTTTACCGGCGATGCTAAGTCAGACATGGCACAGAGATGTATGAATGTCCTGCAGATGCATTTCCAACGATAAAGTCAACGAAATCACAAAGGTGAGTTGGCCCTGCGATGAGGTGGCGACTTGTCCAGGGTGTACCCCGCCTTCCGCCCGATTGTAGCTGAAATAGGCGCCAGCGCCCCCCGCGACCCCGAAAGGGAATAAGCGGTAGAAAATGGATGGATGGATGGAGTTTTTTTGATGTTATTGACTTATGTGCTAATCAGACATATTTGGTTGCGGCATGACTGCCAGCTAATCGATGCTAACATGCTATTTAGGCTACCTGTATGTACATTTGTAGCTATATTTGCATCCAGCGTTTCCCTCCACCCACATTTAATGCCAAACAAACACTTACCAATCGACGGATTTAAGTTGCTCCAGTGTCACAAGATGCGAAAGTCCCGATCGTTTGGTCTGCACATTTTACCGGCGATGCTAAGGCAGACATGGCCGAATAGCGTCAATAGCTATTCGCTCAATAGCTTCAGTTTCTTTTTCAATTTCGTTTTTGCTATCTGCCTCCATACTCCCACCATCCGTTTCAATACATGCGTAATCTGTTGAATCGCTTAAGCCGCTGAAATCCGAGTCTGAATCCGAGCTAATGTCTCTATATCATGCTGTGCTATTAACCATGTTTGTTTGTATTGGCATCACTGGATGACGTCACAGGAAAATGGATGGTGGCTTCACAGATAGCGAAAATCATGCACATTAAAGCCTTTTTTCGGGATATTGCATGATGGCTAAAATTTTGAAAAAAACTTCGAAAAATAAAATAAGCCACTGGGAACTGATTTTCATTGGTTTTAACCCTTCTGAAATTGTGATAATGTTCCCCTTTAATGGTAAAAACCATGGATTTTTATACGTAATTATCTTGAAAGTATGCTAGCAAATACAAATACTATAATAAATATATACCATAATAAATAATATTTATAATAAATTAATACATAAATATATAAATAAATAAATATATACTGTAAATTTATGAAATACCATAAATAAATAGTGCTGTATAAAAATGTGTCAACACAACAATTATTCATAATACAAATACAAATTTGTTCAGGCTGCTCAGTCGCAAATGGTTAAATGGATCATAACAATAACAATAATGGAAGGCATCTTTTTCCACATATTAAAACTATGCCGATAATGCTTTGTTCTGGCCACAGTTTGACCCAGGAACAGACAATCTTCTGCTGTGAAAGCTCTAAGAGGCTTGCTCACTGAGCTGCTCTATTACTGGTCTGTGTTGAGCTGCTCCTTCCTCCTTCACCTTTCACCTTCACCACCAGATTATTCTGCTCCACTTGCACGTGCGCACACCTGATGCCTGCTCTCGTGACGAGCGGCGGCGGCGGTGGGGAGGTCCGTAGCGGCCGAGCGCAGGCTAATTGGCATGGAGTCAAACGGCGGCCACACGCGGCGCGGCGGAAGGATTTGAAAGGAGTGTAAGCGACACCTGCTAGCTTGTGTGGAAGAGAACTCCCAAATAGCAAAATGCTAACAGGCTAACATTTGTCCTACTCCCTATTTGTTCCTCATAGTAACACGTTAGTTAGCCTGCCCTGGCGGACGCTAACAAGCTAAATCTGTTGCCACATGCCTCTGATTGTTCCGTTCCTCGCATTCATTTCTTTTTTGAACAAAAAGTGAAAAAACAAAAAAAAAGCTGACAAATGTAATGACTATAGTCGACCAGAGGGGGAGGTAGTCATTTACTTTCTAGATTATTGTCCTGTGTGTCGTGCCACTAGCTTGTTCCTTCACGTGCAACCCTTCCTGCGTCATGCACCGCCAAAATAAAATATAAAGACACAAAAAAAACACACTCTCCAACAAGACTTTTCACGCATTTTGTAGTTCTTGCAAAATTTTGTCGGAAACATACATGATCCGCTCGGGGATCAAACTGTCGCCATGTAAGACGTCTTTTCCCTGTGATTCCATGTGTGTTTAGTGAGTTTAGCACACTACCTAAAAATGCTAACTTTTGTCATTTTTTTTGTAAAACTGCAATTCACCGAGTCCCCACTAGGGGGCGCAAAGGGGCTTAGCTTGGTTTTCATCGACATGTGCGTCGGTTAAAGACAGCGCTTCTCAATTATTTTTTGTATAATTTTATTATTTGATCAATATTGATTTATTTTTATGATATTATTTTTTACCAGAGGTGGGACCAAGTCATTGTTTTGCAAGTCACAAGTAAGTCTCAAGTCTTTGACCTCGAGTCTCGAGTCAAGTCCCAAGTCAAGACATGCAAGTCCCGAGTCAAGTCCCAAGTCAAGACAGGCAAGTCTCAAGTCAAGTCCCAAGTCCTGCATTTTGAGTTTCGAGTCATTTCAAGTCCTTTTAACCGCAGACTAATACATTTACACAGTTGGGTATGCTTTTAATACGCTGTATGTATTTACAGTATAAAAAAAAAAAAGTGCTGACATTGCACTTCATAATAGTACTATTAACCAGTTATTCTAAACATTTAACTCATTCCTTTACAGAATGAACACATTTGAAAAAACAAGTGCAACTGTACTTATTTGCACAAAGGTGTTAACATTGTATTTCCATGGAATATAGCATTGGAAATAGTTGCACAGCAGTTTATATCATGTTGTTACCTTATCTCATTGATCTCATCTCTGTATACTGTATGTGTTGATGTGTGCGTACACATGAAAAACATAACAAAAACATGAAAATAACAAGGAACAGAGTTGTACTTTTTAGAATTCACAACCCTATGGAAAATTAACCAGCCGCCACTGATTATGATGCATTCTCATTTTAGGCAAAGTATAAGACAATACTTTCTTAACAGTATAACTGTAATCAGGAATAAGTCTTCAAGTAACAATATTCAAATACTAACTTTGTTGGGTAAGACAGAATTTGCTGTCATTCTGAATCCAGTGAAACAGATTGGTGGTTTTAGCTGATGTAAAGACTTTCAGGTGTTTATATACGTTTGTTTAAGTTGGCAGACCCTTTTATCCAAAGCAACATACATGAAAAATACATTTAAAACAATCACTGTAAACATGATCATTTAAGGGAAGAATGTAATAGAAAATATTAATACAAAGTGTCAAGACGGAATAAACTCTATGCTGTTGCAGCAACAGAAATACAGTCTATAAGATATATAGATATCTAATGTATTCATACATTGTTTATGTAGGATATATGCATGTACATATAACCTCATCATATTGTTTCTTCAACTTAGAAATAGCTGACCGTTTTTCCCCTTCTCTGGGATTATTATTCCCAGTTTTGATTTTGGACGTCTGGTTATTTATAGCATATAAGAATATTCTGTTATTTTTAAGCAAACTATGAACACGCCAAAAAATTTGTCCTTTATCATAGTTACACGTATGACAAAAAAGCGCGTGAATAACAGTGGTATTCAGTGAGGTAAAATGAATAAAATGTGCTGACAGTTCACTGCTTCTGCCAAATGAATTGCCCTGAGTGGAGCGTATCACCACTCTGAGATGGCGGCCCCGCGTCTCGTCTGCGGCAATAGGCAGTAGCGCTGGATGCTGCGTCTACTTATAAGATGTCTATGGTTCTAACGTTAGCAGTGAGTTTACAGCCTCACTGATTTAACTACACAGCAAATAAAAGTTATGTTACTCAGCCAATAAACGTTAGCTTACATTCAAAACTTACCCTTTGTGCAACTTCAAATGTCGAACGAAGTTGGAAGTTGTCGCGTCTCTGTCTGTAATCTACGAACGAACCGCAGGTTTTGCATACGGCAATTCGTTTTTTGTTGACGGGTATAAATTGTTTTATACCCGAACAAAACAATTTTTGGCATAGCTTTTCCTCACTGGCGTGTTGTTTGAGAGCTCTTTCGTTGGTTTTCCTGCAATTTGATTGGCTGAATGCTGTGTGACGAAAATAATGTGGATTTAATTTGATTGGCTGTTGTTCTGACAGTTAGCGCACACGCTGTCATAGCACACACGCTGACAGACACGGACAGATACGGAGCGCTCCTGAATAACTTTTTAATCGTTGGGTTTTGGGGAAAGTAGCAAGTCATGTCAAGTCAAAAGGCTCAAGTCCAAGTCAAGTCACAAGTCATTGATATTAAAGTCTAAGTCGAGTCGCAAGTCTTTTTACATTTTGTCAAGTCGATTCTAAAGTCATCAAATTCATGACTTGAGTCTGACTCGAGTCACATGACTTGGACTCGAGTCCACACCTCTGTTTTTTACAATTTATTTATTTCATAGAAGTGTTTTATTTACAATAAACAATGTTACTCGTCTATATAATTGTTGAGTACACTACAGCATAACATTGTATCTTTATTAACGTAATAAATAAAAAAATATATGGATAAACTTTCAAAAAATAAAAACTTTATTAACAATGCTTTTTGTGTGTAACATAAAATTATTTACCTGAAATAAAAAATAGTTTTTTACCGACTTGAACCATTTAATAATGAAAAATAAAACTCAATAAATAGTAATGCATTCAAATTGATTATTGTATAATGATTGTTTTATTTTCATCGCCTTATTTGTATAATACTTTTATTTTATTGTTATTATATATTATTATAATCAGCATCATTTGTCTAAAAAAGTGTTATAAATACACCTCTGCATAACATTGTATCCTTAGTAACATTAAACAAAATAAATACAATATAAGATATTATTTTTAAAATGTATTTATTTCATAATATTATTTTATTTACAATAAACAATGTTATTTGTCTATATAATTGTTATAAGTACACCTCTGCATAACTTTGTATCCTTATTAACAAAAAAAAATGTGTAGATAAACTTACAACAAATAATAACTTTATTAACAATGTTTTTCGTTTGTTACAGAAAATTATTTGCCTGAACTTAACAAAAACATTTACCGACTTGAACCATTTAATACCGTGAAATCAAATCAAATGAACTCAATAAATAATGATGAATTCAAATTGATTATAGTATAATTATTTTTTTATTTTCATCGTATTATTTTTTACAATACATTTATTTTATTATTATTATCATATTACAAATAGCGTAATTTGTCTAAAAAAGTGTTATAAGTACACCTCTGCATAACATTGTAACCTTACTAACATTAAAGAAAATAAAAAATAGGATAAACTTAAAACAAATAATGACTTTATTAACAATGTTTTTTGTGTGTAACAGAAAAGGATTCGCCTGTAATAAAAAAATATTTTTAATGGCTTGAACCATTTAATACTAAAAGATAAAAATAAATAAACAATAAATAATCTAAAAAAACAATAATAAATTCATCAAATTGATCAAATTTTATATATAAAACACTCTAATTTACAAAACAATTTCATAAAACCAATTTATTTTAAATGAGGAAGTCAGGATTAATGGCTACAATGGTTTAGGTCAGGGGTCGGGAACCTTTTTGGCTGAGAGAGCCACGAAAGCCAAATATTTTAATATGTATTTCTCTGAGAACCGTATAATATTTTTTTAACACAGAATACCACTAAATGCGTGCATTTTTAAGGAAGACCAACAGTTTGAGTATAATAAGTCTGCTAACCTAACGAGTCTAACTAAAGAGTCTAACCTCTTTTTAATAACATTGTTATTCTGAAGGTAACCAATAATAAATAAAATGCTTTTTACCATTAATGCGACTTCTTGAACAGGTGCGGTAGAAAACGAATGGATGGATTAAAATGTATCACATACTTGCCAACCTTGAGACTTACGATTTCGGGAGGTGGGGGCTAGGGGGCCGTGGTCGGGGGTGGGGCGGAGGCGTGGTTAAGAGGGGAGGAGTATAATTCACCAACTCGAGTATTTCATATATATATTTCATATATATATAAGAAATATATGTATGTATGAAATACTTGACTTTCAGTGAATTTTAGCTATGTATATTTATTTTATTATATATATAGTTGAATTTCAGATATCAAATACACAGTAATAAAAACACAGTTGTTCTACTAACTGTACTGTGCTTGCTGGTTACTAAAAAAAACCTACAACCCTTACCTTTCACTATTTGACTAACCTTTGTTCTGCCATTTGCGTACTGGCGAGAGTCACTTGCCGTCAGGTGCGCAGCACCACGTTAATTGTTGGCCAATTAAAAAGCAACCCCATAACGCTATAGCCAACATTCAGCAGGTGATGGCAACAGACAACATAGAATCACTCTATTACAAACGGCGTCACCTTGGCTGTAACTTCCTCGTTCTTCTGCTTCGTCTCCTTGTGTGTGCAGTTTTTTGTTAAAATCCGTAGATGTTGTAACGTGATTGGGCAGGCAAGCTGTTTATATAGTGGGAAAGCGGACGTGAAAACAGGCTGTCCCCACTCTGGTCCGCATGGAGCTGCAGGGGGCGTGGCCTCCAGCTCCGCTGAATTTTGGGAGGTTTCGGGAGACAATTTCTTCCGGGAGGTTTTCGGGAGAGGCGCTGAATTTCGGGAGTCTCCCGGAAAATCCGGGAGGGTTGGCAAGTATGATGTATCAGAATGTTTTATATTTTGAACGTTATTTTTACCACTGTGATTACCAGCCGAATTATTCATTACTTATCGTTTTAAGCAATGTAAGATAAGATTTATCTGAGAGCCAAATGCAGTCATCAAACGAGCCACAGGTTCCCTACCCCTGGTTTAGGAGGTCGCCTACAACCTAATGTTAATAGCAGTGTTATGTTAGCATTTTATTTTATTTGGTATTTATTTTAGATGTGATCACGGGAGGTATTTCCTTGTTTTGCCAGTGCCGTGACTGACAAGACGGCGACCCTCTCCCCCGCGCCTGTCTCTCCATTACACCGTCCTGCCGTCAACATTTCACTTACACTTGTTTGCGGTGCCGCTTGATTTATTTAGCGGCGGCGGCACACAAAGCGGTCCTCTCCATCGCTGTCTCGGCCCGTCAACCCCGTCTACCTGAAAAAAAAAAACCCACACACTCGATTACACAAAAATAAAGTACACTTACCATCCATCCTTGCCTTGTTACCTTGGTGATGCCAAGTAAATAAGGAACAAATAAGGAGACTTATTTGTCCTTATCCCCCCCCCCTCCATTGGAATGATCTGTTCCAGTGTCAAACAGTGGCCATTCTAGAAGCTTTTATTTCAGTACCATTTGAACACTGCTTGAAAATAAAATAAAGCATGCTAGCTTTTTAGCTCGTTCTGTAGGTATACACCTCAGTCATATTTTGGTATTTGATGCATGCTAGCGTTAGCATGCTAGCATTTTTTAAATAGCTAATCTGACAAGTATACCTTCCGTTTAATTTATTTCAGTACTATAGGGACGGTGTGGCGCTGTGAGAGAGTGGCCGTGCGCAACCCGAGCGTCCCTGGTTCAAATCCCACCTAGTACCAAGTTCGTCACGTCCGTTGTGTCCTGAGCAAGACACTTCACCCTTGCTCCTGATGGGTGCCTGTTGGCGCCTTGCATGGCAGCTCCCTCCATCAGTGTGTGAATGTGTGTGAATTGGTAAATGTGGAAGTAGTGTCAAAGCGCTTTGAGTACCTTGAAGGTAGAAAAGCGCTATACAAGTAAAACCCATTTATTTATTTATTTATTTACTTCAATAATGCTAACTAGAGATGTCCGATAATGATTTTTTTGCCGATATTCCGATATTGTCCAACTCTTAATTACCGATACCGATATCAACCGATACTGATATCAACCAATACCGATATATACAGTTGTGGAATTAACACATTATTATGCCTAATTTTGTTGTGATGCCCCGCTGGATGCATTAAACACTATAACAAGGTTTTCCAAAATAAATCAACTCAAGTTATGGAAAAAAACATGCCAACCTGGCACTGCCACATTTATTATTGAAGTCATAAAGTGCATTATTTTTTTTAACATGCCTCAAAACAGCAGCTTGGAATTTCTCCCTGAGAGAGGTTGATGTGGGCGGGGTTGGGGGGTGGGGGGGGGTAGCGTATTGTAGCGTCCCGGAAGAGTTAGTGCTGCAAAGGGTTCTGTTGTGCTACGGTGCGGATGTTTTCCCGAAATAGGTTTGTCATTCTTGTTTGGTGTGGGTTCACAGTGTGGCGCATATTCGTAACAGTGTTAAAGTTGTTTATACGGCCACCCTCAGTGTGACCTGGGGCGGTATAGCTCGGTTGGTAGAGCGGCCGTGCCAGCAACTTGAGGGTTGCAGGTTCGATCCCCGCTTCTGCCATCCTAGTCACTGCCGTTGTGTCCTTGGGCAAGACACTTTACCCACCTGCTCCCAGTGGCACCCACACTGGTTTAAATGTTAAAATTAGATATTGGGTTTCACAATGTAAAGCGCTTTGAGTCACTTTGAGAAAAGCGCTATATAAATATAATTCACTTCACTGTATGTTGACCAAGTATGCTTGCATTCACTTGTGTGTGTGAAAAGACGTAGATATTATGTGACTGGGCCGGCACGCAAAGGCAGTGCCTTTAAGGTTTATTGGCGCCCTGTTCTTCTCCCTACGTCCGTGTACACAGCGGAATTTTAAAAAGTCATACATTTTATTTTATTTAAAACCGATACCAATAATTTTGAAAACTGATACCGATAATTTCCGATATTACATTGTAAAGCATTCATCTCTAATGCTAACTGTTAGCAATTTACTGTTAGCATGCTAGCTTAGGTATAAACCTCAGCGTCAAACATTTTGTTACCTGAAGAATATCTGGTACAGTGCTAGTATTCTCTTGTAGCTAATTCTGTAGGTAAACACCTCAGTTATATCTTGGTTCTTGATCATGCTAATCTTAGCATGCTAGCATTTTAAACACATTTTATCAGGTATGCACCTCAGAGTAATATATTTTGGTACTTGACAAATGTTACAGTTAGCATTTCATCAGGCTAACACTATCGTTCTAGCTTTTTTTCTTAGCTAATCTAACAGACATGCACCTTTAATATATTTCGGTATTTCATTAATGGTTACTTTTAGCATGTTAGCATGGTACTGTTGGCATGCTAACTTTTTTCGCTCACTCTGCAAGTGTACACCTCAGCATCAAACATTTTGTTACTTGATGATTATCTGTTAGTATGCCAGCTTTTTCTTTTAGCTAATTTTGTAGGTAATCACCTCAGTCTTAATTTGCTACTTGACCATGCTATTGTTAGCATGCTAGCATTTTTAACAGGTACACACCTCAAAGTAATATAATTTGGTACTTGACAAATGTTACAGTTAGCATTTTAGCATGTTAACATTAGCGTGCTAGCCACTTATTTTAAGCTAATTCAGCAGGTATACTGTATATCTCTGTTTAATGTATTTGAGTATTTTATTTATGGTAATGCTTAGTATGTTAGCATAGTAGTGTTAGCATTCTAGCTTTTTCTCTTCATTAATTTAGTAGGTATACAATTGAGACATATTTTGGTACTTAATTCCTGATAATGTTAGCATGCTAGCACTTTAAACACATTTTTCCAGGTATACCCCTCAGAGTAATATATTTTGGTACTTGACAAATGTTAGAGTTTTATCGGGCTAACATTTGCTTGTTAGCTTCTTTAGTTAATTCAACAGGTATACACCTACGTTTCATATACAGTATTCCCGTATTTTTTATCAAAGCTACTGTTGGAATGTTACCATAGTAATATTAGCATGCACAATTTTTTTTTATACTAATTTTGCAAGTATACGCCTCAGTGTCAAAATGTTCTTACTTGATGAATGACAGCTGTTAGCATACTAGCTTTTTATTTTAGCAAATTTTGTAGGTATGCAATTGAGTCATATGTTAGTACTTAACTCCTGTTAACGTTAGCATGCTGGCTTTTTAAACACATTTTTCAGGTGCACACCTCAGACTAACATATGTTGTTTAATCAAAAAATGTTACAAATATAATTTTATCGTGCTACCATTAGCATGTGAGCTTTTTTAGCTAATTTAATAAAATTTTCGATATTTGTTATCAATGCTAACTGTTAGAATGTTACCATAGCACTGTTGGCATGCACTTTTTTTTTGTTGTTGCTGATTTTACAAGTATACGCCTCAGCGTCAAAATGTTGTTACTTGATGAATGACAGCTGTTAGCATGCTAGATTTTTATTTTAGCAAATTTTTAGGCATGCAACTGAGTCATATTTTAGTGCTTAACTCCTGTTAACGTTAGCATTAGGGCTGCGGATCTTTGGGTGTCCCACAATTCGATTCAATATCGATTCTTGGGGTCGGGTCACGATTCGATAATATATCGATTTTTTTCGATTCGATTCGATTCTCGATTCAAAAACGATATTTTTACGATTCAAAACGATTCTGTATTCATTCAATACATAGGATTTAAGCAGGATCTACCCCAGTCTGCTGACATTCATGCAGAGTAGTAGATTTAAACTGATTGCAATAATGTAAATTTGTTTTAACTATTAAACAAACCAAAAATATGACTTATTTTATCTTTGTGAAAACATTGGACACAGTGTGTTGTCAAGCTTATGAGATGTGATGCAAGTGTAAGCCACTGTGACACTATTGTTCTTTTTTAAAATTTTTATAAATGTCAAATGATAACGTCAATGAGGGATTTTTAATCACTGCTATGCTGAAATTATAACTAATATTGATACTGTTGTTGATAATGTTCGTTTTTGTTTCACTACTTTTGGTTTGTTCTGTGTCGTGTTTGTGTCTTCTCAATTGCTCTGTTTATTGCAGTTCTGAGTGTTGCTAGGTCATGTTTGGTTTTGGAATTGGATTGCATTGTTATGGTATTGCTCTGTAGTGGTTTGTTGGATTGATAAAAATAAATAAATAAATACAAATAATAATAGTAATAAAAAAAAAATGAGAATCGATTCTGAATCGCACAACGTATTCGAATCGATTTTTTCCCCACACCCCTAGTTAGCATGCTAGCTTTTTAAATACATTTTTCAGGTGCACACCTCAAACTAATATAGGTTGTTTTTAGACAAATATTACAAATAGCATTTTATCGTGCTACCATTAGCATGTTAGCTTTCTTAGCTAATTCGATATTTGGTATCAACGCTAACTGTTAGAAAGTTACCATAGTACTGTTAGCATGCACATTTTTTTTTTGCAAATTTTGCAAGTATACGCTTCAGCGTCAAAATATTACTTCAGTAACAGCTGTTAGCATGCTAGCTTTTTATTTTGAGCAAATTTTGTAGTGATACAATTGAGTCATATTTTGGAACTTAACTCCTGTTAATGTTAGAATGCTAGCTTTTTAAACACATTTTTCAGGTGCACACCTCAAACTAATACATGTTGTTTTTCGACAAATATTACAAATAGCATTTTATCGTGCTCTATTAGCTTTTTAGTTAATTTAATTTAATTTTTTATGTTTCTTACCAATGCTAACTGTTAGAATGTTACCATAGTACTGTTTGCATGCACTTTTTTGTTGTTGCTAATTTTGCAAGTATACGCCTCAGCGTCAAAATGCTGAATGACAGCTGTTAGAATGCTAGCTTTTTATTTGAGATCATTTTATATGTATACAATTGAGTCGTATTGTGTACCTACCCGTGTCTTCTCGATGATATGTTTTATTACCCCTTTTAAGCTGTGGAAATAGAAAAAAAGAAAAGCAACACCTTAGGAGTCCGTGGAGCGTGCACGGCGTGAGCATCTCCGCGTGTGCGCAGGCAGTCATTTCCATGGTTACGGCCATCCAGGATAGGCCTACGAGCGCGTGCCTCCTGCAGACATTGTTGTGCGCTCTCATTACTGCCCGCCATGCGTCCTACATCCAGCTGCGGCGCGGGAGAGGGCGAAGCCGACAGCGTGGTGAATAATGAAGAGGGATGGAAAGGCGAAAGGAGAGGGAAAAAAAAGTGCTAAAGTGGAGCAAGGCAGCGAGGGAATCACACCGGGGAGCAGATTAGCTGGCGCTGACTATTCATTAGTGTCCGTCAAAATCACAATTACATTTGGGCTCAAAAGTGGCTTTTTATACCGGGGGAGGTGATGATAACCATAGAAGACCTGCTAGCTCTCTGTCATGGCTGCTCAGTACAGCATGGAGGAGAAATACCAATTCGACACTTGAAATTCAGACTTGTTTCGTCATTGTATGTTAATCAAACTAATAAACTCTGCTGTTTTTCTTTGGTTTTCACTTATTTTTTATGTTTTTGGTGATGTGCGTGATTAAGGGTCAAACCAATGATGCCATAAAATAATAAAGCATATCATAATGCATTGTATAATATTTTTAATGTTATTAAATCATTTGCAAAAAAAAATGTGCTGTGTAAATTTTAGATTTGAATTTTTTATTTAAAATAGTAATATTTAATTTAATTAAAAAAAAAAAAAAAATCTTCATTTATTAATTTTTTCTCCCCCGCCATTACTAATTAGCAGCCAGTGCCACGAATCACTAGCTTGAAACTTGCGCCGCTAATCACTTGCTACCAGCTAGTGCCACTAATTTGTAGCTAGAAGCTAGTATGGTTATCGATAGTTGGCAACTAGCATGCTAATCTTTAACTAGCAGCCAGCACCAGTAATCCCTAGCTACCACTGCTTATTGTTAGCAAGTAACTTGAGCTGGTAATCGCTAGCTGGGAGCTAGTGCCGTAAATTGTTAGCTAGCAGTTAGCACCGCTGGTTGCCAGGTAGCAGCCAGTGCCGCCAATCGTTATCGGTCAGTTAGTGTGCTAATTATCAGCTGGTAGCTAGCATGCTAATCGTTAATCAGCAGCTGGAGCCACAAATCTCCAACTAGCAATGCGCACCGCTAATTGTTGACTAGCAGCTAGCACCGCTAATCCTAAAATAGCATTTAACGCATCTAACCGCTCGCTAGCATCTTGGGCCGCTAATTCCCAGGTAGCAGCTAGTGTCGGTAATCGCTAGTTGACAGTTAGCATGCTAATTTCTAGCGGTCAGCTACCGTGCTAATCACTAGCTGGTAGCTAGCACACTAGTCGCTAACTAGCAGCCGGCACAACTAATCCTTAGTTAGCACTGCTAATTGTTAGCTGGCTAGTGCTGCTAATTACTAGCTAACAGCATGTACCGCTACTCACTAGTTATCAGCTTGTGCCACTAATCCCTAGATAGCAACTAGTGCGGTTAATCGCTAACTGGCAGCCTGCGGCAGTAATCGCCAGCTAGCAACTAACACAGCTAATTGGTAGCACTGCCAGCTAGTTGAAATGCTAACATGAATATGTAGCATATTGTAAACTTGTATCAACACATTCAAACGGCGTTATTCAATTGTGCTCTCAAAGTGCTTTATACGAAGATAGATATTGCGTGTCTGTTTTGATTTATGGAATTTATTTAATTAAAACTTTGTTTAAAAAAAAACGGTGTGCATGTACGTAATTTTTGAGCATAGGAGACAATATGGTGAGAATACTTGCCTATAGGTTAATAAAAGGCTAGAGTTTGACCCTGGAACAGATGATCTCCTTTACCCTTATTTCCTATGGGGGAATAGTTGCATCATATCAAAACATAAGAATTAGCCAAAACCTAAGTAGACAACATGATCCATAACATGGCAGTTACCATGGCGACACGCTGCATCAAAGAGTTTATTGGGGAGCACTTTGGTGGTGTGTGTTATACGATGTGAGCCGGATACGCAGGCTGGAGCACTCCTTGCTATTTATAGCATGTTTGCATGTCTAATGGAGCGCGTGGCAAGTGGCATATGTATGCATTCAAGAGAAAAAAGAAGCGTGTCGCACGGGGAGGGAAAAAAATGTGGCGATAAGGAGGTGGTATTTATGTGAGGAATGATCCTGTATGTAGGACACACCTCACCACGTATTCCACTAATATTCATCTTTTCTGCTCTTTTTAGCGCTCATTTGGGAAAACAAGTGACTTAAACCCACGCTCATTTTATAGCGATCAGCTATGCCCGCAGTTGTGCTTTTTCTTCACGTTAGCCGCCAGTCATACCGAAGACTATGAAAATGGGACCTATTACCTGCCTGCTTGGCATTCAGCATCAAGGGTTGGAACTGGGGGTTAAATCACCAAAAATGATTCCCGGGCGCGGCCACCGCTGCTGCTCACTGCTCCACTCACCTCCCAGGGGGTGCTCAAGGATAATTTCGCCACACCTAGTGTGTGTGTGACAATCATTGGTACTTTAACTTTTATTTTTGTTGCACATTCATGTGTTAAAGGCCTACGGAAATGAGATTTTCTTATTTAAACGGGGATAGCAGGTCCATTCTATGTGTCATGCTTGATCATTTCGCGATATTGCCATATTTTTGCTGAAAGGATTTAGTAGAGAACATCCACGATAAAGTTCGCAACTAGAGAAAAGCCCTGCCTCTACCGGAAGTCGCAGACGATGACGTCAAACGTGTGGGGGCTCCTCACATATTCACATTTTTTTTAATGGGAGCCTCCAACAAAAAGTGCTATCCGGACCGAGAAAATGACAATTTCCCCATTAATTTGAGCGAGGATGAAAGATTCATGTTTGAGGATATTGGTAGCGACGGACTAGAAAAAAAAACAAAAACAAAAAAATACGCGATTGCAATCGCGTTGCATTGAGACAGATTCATATGTTTTTAAACACATTTACTAGGATAATTCTGGGAAATCCCTTATCTTTCTGTTGTGTTGCTAGTGTTTTAGTGAGTTTAACAGTACCTGATAGTCGGAAGTGTACGCCCATGGCCGGGTGTTGACGCGCAGTGTCTCGGGGAAGTCAACGGCAGCTGTACGGGAGGCACAAGCTCAGCTGATATCCGGTAAGAGGCGACTTTTTAACCACAATTTTCTCACCGAAACCTGCTGGTTGACATGTAGTCGGGATCCATGGGAAAGTTTCAACTCTGTGAATTTTAAACAAGGAATCACTGTGTGTTTGTGTGGCTAAAGGCTAGAGCTTCCCAACTCCATCTTGCTACTTTGACTTTTCAAATATTAATTGAACAAATTGCAAAAGATTCAGCAAAACAGATGTCCAAAATACTGTGTAATTATGCGGTTAAAGCAGACTACTTTTAGCTGGGTGTGTGCGTAGCGATCATACTTCCTAAAAACCCGTGACGTCTTGCGTACACGTCATCATTACACAACGTTTTCAAGACGAAACTCCCGGGAAATTTAAAATTGCAATTTAGTAAACTAAAAAGGCCGTATTGGCATGTGTTGCAATGTTAATATTTCATCATTGATATATAAACTATCAGACTGCGTGGTGGGTAGTAGTGGGTTTCAGTAGGCCTTTAAATAGGCTGGTTGCTAAATGGAGCCTTTATGTAAGATGTTGTTGTTCAGCTTAGCATTTTGTTGAATGAATACAAGCTAGGGCTGCGAATCTTTGGGTGTCCCACGATTTGATTCAATATCGATTCTTGGGGTTGCGATTCGATTATAAATCGATTTTTTCGATTTAACACGATTTTCGATTAAAAAACTATATTTTTCCGATTCAAAAGGATTCTGTATTCATTAAATACATAGGATTTCATCAGGATCTACCCCAGTCTGCTGACATGCAAGCAGAGTAGTAGATTAAAAAAAAAAAAAAAGGTTTTATAATTGTAAAGGACAATGTTTTATCAACTGATTGCAATAATGTAAATTTGTTTTAACTATTAAACGAACCAAAAATATGACTTATTTTATCTTTGTGAAAACATTGGACACAGTGTGTTGTCAAGCTTATGAGATGCGATGCAAGTGTAAGCCACTGTGACACTATTGTTCTTTTTTTAATTTTTATAAATATCTAATGATAATGTCAATTAGGGATTTTTAATCACTGCTATGCTGAAATTATAACTAATATTGTTACTGTTGTTGATAATATTCATTTTTGTTTCACTACTTTTTGTTTGTTCTGTGTCGTGTTTGTGTCTTTATTGCAGATCTGAGTGTTGCTTGGTAAGGTTTGGTTTTGGAATTGTATTGCATTGTTATGGTATTACTGTGTAATGGTTTGTTGGATTGATAAAAAAATAAAAAATAAAATAGATTTTTAGAAAATGAGGATCAATTTTAAATCGCACAACGTGAGAATCGCGATTCAAATTCAAATAAATTTTTTCCCACACCCCTAATATAAGCTAATTGCAAGTTGCACTCTGTAGTACTTCTATTGGCTTCTTTTTACATTGAGAGGAGCCAGATGAGGTGGTTCGGGCATCTGGTCAGGATACCACCCAAACTATGGAGGTGTTTAGGGCACGTCCAACGGTAGGAGGCCACGGGGAAGACCCAGGACACGTTGGGAAGACTATGTCTCCTGGCTGGCCTGGGAACGCCTCGGGATCCCCCGGGAGGAGCTGGACCAAGTGCCTGGGGAGAGGGAAGTCTGGGCTTCCCTGCTTAGGCTGCTGCCCCCGCAACCCGACCTCGGATAAGCGGAAGAAGATGGATGGATGGATGGATGGATGAAACATAATTGCTACATCATCAAATAGCAGCTCGTGGCGCTAACTTCACTAGCATGTGTCGTTGTGTTGGCTTACTTTTGTTTTGACTGTGAAATGAATCATTACAACCACCAGCTCAACACATAAGTGGTAAGTTATGTTTTAATGATCTTTTTCTTTTATTTCATCTGGATTGTAGGTATTGGTATTAAAATGAGCTAAAAAGGTAGCTAGCTGCCTTTGCTGGATGTAGCTTGTTTCTAAATACTATAGCAGTTTCTTAGCAGGAAGGCTTTAGTTTAGTTTGTGGCTATATTACCCCACCAGCTTTGGTTTTACTGTAAAAAAAAATATTTTGTTACTCCCTCCGATAGTCTTTATCAAGGCTCAAGTTGTTCCTTTTTCTCACAGCCCCGCCTACTTTCTCGTTAACAACGATGCCAAAACAATGCCAAAATAATGCCGTTATACGAAAAACAGAACCTACAGTTAAGTTAAGTTAAAAGTTAAAGTAAAAATGATTGTCACACACACTAGGTGTGTCCTCTGCATTTGACCCATCCCCTTGATCACCCCCTTGGAGGTGAGGGGAGCAGTGAGCAGCAGCGGAGGCCGCGCCCTTTAATCATTTTTGGTGATTCAACCCCCAATTCCAACCCTTGATGCTGAGTGCCAAGCAGGGAGGTAATGGGTACCATTTTTATAGTCTCTGGTATGACTCGGCTGGGGTTTGAACCTAATTCCAGCTCGGTTGCGTGGTCAGTCCGTATGTTTATTTCCGTGTGTCGGCGTGGTCACAGAGCGTTCCACCCCGCTAAGGAACCTTCACACTTGCTGACATATTTGCACCTGTTGCTGCCGCCGACTTGACGGGGAGCGTCGCGGTAGGACCAATCACGTTGTCTGGTCGGCGTGTTGTCGGCCGTCGCTGGCGCGCAGGGCGGTGGGGTGGTTAGCGTTGTGGCTGATTGTGCGGTTAGAGCTCTTTGTTGTCCGTGCCTGTTTGTGTGTCTTCTGACCTTGCATGTGACCTACATAAGCAGATAATCTGATGTAATATTGCTGCTATTTTGCTCATCATTTGCCTGCCTCTTTGTTTATGCTAGCATATGTGTGTGTGTGTGTGTGTGTGTGTGTGTGCGTGTGTGTGTGTGTGTGTGTGTTAGCATAGCAGCCAGGCGCCACCCGTGGTGTATTTGGTGCACATGTGTGCACACCTGCACTGATGCACACGCTGAGGAAGCAGCAGTCAAGAATGAAAACATTTCCTCTGTCCTTCTTCTATTTGGCACCCCTTCTAGTACCCGCCTGGCACGCCTTCGAGTCTCCGTCTTGCACCCCTTCTAGTCCCCGCCTACCACACTTGGCACCCATTCTAGTCCACGCATGGCACACTTGGCACCCCTTATATTCCCCGCCTGGCACCCCTTCTAGTCCCCGCCTGGCACACTTGACACCCATTGTAGTCCACACATGGCACACTTGGCACCCCTTCTGGTCCCCCATCCATCCACCCGTTGAACCATTCATTCATATTTGTTCTGTTTATCCATCAATCTGTCTATCAATCTATTTTGTTCATCCATTCATTTGAGCATCCATCCAACCATCCATCCATCTGTCCTATCTGTTTTTTCATTCATCCATCCAACAGTCTGTCATTCGCCCCTTTTCATTCATTCATACATACGTTTTACAGGTATTTATCATCCATCCATCCATCATCTGCCAATTTTGTCAACCTTGCAAACATCAATCTCTTTTTCATTCATCCATTCATTAGCATCTTAATCCATTTATCTGTTTTTTCCTCCAGCAGTCTGTCCTCCATCTTTTTGATCATGCATCCTTCCATTGAACCCTTAATCATCCATCCATCCATCCGTCATTGGTCTTTTTTTCTATTCATTTGCACATCCTTCCATTGATCTATGTTCCCATACATTTGGTATGCACCCATCCACCCATCATTTCATCCATCCATCTGTGTGCATCATTAAATCGACCATCCACCTGTCCATCTATGTATTTGAGCATCAATTGTCCTGTTATTTCTATCCATCCATCTATTGGAGTTGAGGTACAGACCGTGGACTCATTCAAGTACCTCGGGGTTTGGTTGGACAATAAGCTGGACTGGACTGTTAACACGGACCACCATTATAAGAAAGGAC
This sequence comes from Nerophis ophidion, assembly GCF_033978795.1. NCBI lineage: Eukaryota > Metazoa > Chordata > Actinopteri > Syngnathiformes > Syngnathidae > Nerophis > Nerophis ophidion. The sequence continues at coordinate 23,855,209 of NC_084629.1, forward strand.
AGAGCAGGCTGTACTTCCTCAGGAGACTGCACTCCTTCAACATTTGTAGAAAACTCCTGTGGATGTACTACCAGTCTGTGGTTGCCAGTGTTCTGTTCTACATGGTAGTGTGCTGGGTGGGCAGTACATCTAAGAAGGACAGCTCCAGACTTGAGAAACTGATCAGGTGGGCCGGTTCTACAATCGGAATGAAACTGGACTCACTGGTGACAGTGGCAGAGAAAAGGACTGTTGACAAACTAGTGAGCATCCAGGATGATGCCAGTCACCCTCTGCATAGCGTTATCAGTAGCCAGAGGAGCCTGTTCAGTGCTAGACTGCTTCATCCCAAGTGCAGGACTAATAGACTCAAGAACTCCTTTGTCCCACAAGCCATTAGACTGTACAACTCCTCTCTGGGACAGGGGACGGGGGGTACTAGGATGACAGGGGATGCAAAACATTAACAGTGCAATACGTTTTCATAACATGGTCACTACTGCCTACTTTGTCTTGTTATATTCTTATTTTACTGTTATATTGTTATTCCCATTGTTTTTATTCTTTTTGTAATATTTCTCTATTTTGTTTCCTTTTAAACCCCCATTATTTACTTTTTATTTAAAAAAAAAATTGATTTCAACTCTGTACACTGCTGCTGGAATTTTAATTTTCCTGAAGGAACTCTCCTGAAGGAATCAATAAAGATCTATCTATCTATCTATCTATCTATCTATCTATCTATCTATCTATCTATCTATCTATCTATCTATCTATCTATCTATCTATCTATCTATCTATCTATCTATCTATCTATCTATCTATCTATCTATCTATCTATCTATCTATCTATCTATCTATCTATCTATTCACACCATTTTCCATCAGTCTGATAAACTGTCCATCTATTAACACGTCCATTCATTTAAATTCAGCAAATCTGTGATGCTGAACAAAAAAAGAGGACTTCATTATCTTCTGGAAGTTATTTGACAAACAACATGCTAATGTTTTTGTCATATAGTGAGGAGGAGGAACGGGAGCAGGAACTAAACAGCATGTTTATTGTGCACGCCTGTGCTGCACAGGCTCAGTGCAGACATCTGACATATAATCACCTTCCTGTCAATAATTCAAAGCTCTCATCCTCATTCTTCATCGCCCTTCCTCACATCTCTGGAACATTCATCGGGCCGTCAAGCAAACGTCTCCTTTTTGTCAAACATACATGGCCGCCATCCAACGGCGAGCCTCTCCTCTCCTCTCAGACGCTGTGCTCCCTTGTCAGGCTGGACTCCATGCTTGAAACGTGCAGACTGAATGAGCTGTCTGTGCATTTCACTGCAGGGATTAAGTGATCCTTTTCCCTACAAGGCTCGAACTCACGTTGCTACAAGTGGGTGAAGGAGAGCAAAAGTAAGGCAATTTGCCTGTGGTAGCTGTGGAGATTCAAAGATTTTGGAGAATACGAAATTAAACTGACTTGTTCTACTGATAATTGCTGACCAGTGATAAACACACATGTCCAGATTTATTTATTTTTAGGATTTTTATACATGTTTTATGTAAATAAAAACAATTTTTTTAGTAAGGTTCAAGACTTGATTGAGAAACATATGAAAATAAGCATTATTTTTATATATATTTAGGCATTGTTCTTCCCTGTAGCAGATAATATTAACCCATTTCAGGGTCAAACTTCTCCTATCATAACTGTCATACAAGTGTAAAATAAAATCTAACCAGTGATATTAAAACAATCTAAATATATAATTATTATTGTTCTATCAAAATAAATGTTTGAATGCAATTTTTTTTTGAGTATGAAAATATGAACCAAAAAAGTATAGATTATAAAAAGTTACATCTGTGTTGGCCCTGTGATGAGGTGGCGACTTGTACCCTGCCTTCCGCCTGAATGCAGCGGAGATAGGCTCCAGCACCCCAGCGACCTCAAATTGGACAAGTGGTAGAAAATGGATGGACCTGTATAATTATTACAGTATACTTAATTATAAATGTGGTCAAAATATTTACTATTTTTTACAACATTTTGAATTTTTTTTCTCCAGTATACAAGTGAAAGAAAATTAACCGCTTTTATTAAAAACCTAAACACCAAAACAAAACAAATTATTACATATAACACATATACATTTTGACCATAATTATAATTATGTAGAATTAATTGTGTTATATGTAATAATTTGTTTTGTTTTGGTGTTTAGGTTTTTAATAAAAGCGGTTAACCTTCTTTCACTTATATACTGGAGAAAAAAAATTCAAAATGCTGTAAAAAAATAGTAAATATTTTGACCACATTTATAATTAAGTATACTGTAATAATTATACAGGTCCATCCATTTTATATAGCGCTTTTTTTAGCCCTGCGATGAGGTGGCGACTTGTCTAGGGTGTAAAATGCCTTCCGCCCGATTGTAGCTGAGATAGGCACCAGCGCCCCCTGCTACCCCAAAGGGAATAAGCGGTAGAAAATGGATGGATGGATAGCGCTTTTCTAGACACTCAAAGCGCTTCACAGAGAAGTGTGAACCCCTCATTCATTCACACCAGGTGGTGGTAAGCTACGTTTGTAGCCACAGCTGCCCTGGGGTAGACTAACGGAAGCGTGGCTGCCAGTTTTCGACCACCACCTATCATTCATTATTCATTCACCTTTGTGCGCGGCCCGGGGTTCAAAGGGTTAATTGTCCTGCCCAAGGACACAACGGCTAGCAAGAGGCGGGGCGCGAACCTGCAACGCTCAGGTTTTTTCTTTAACTTTGACAAGTTATGTCAAAGTTCAAAAAGGTTAACCACTGAAATAAATTATTATTACATGTTTAATCATGGTATATTACTACATAATCACGTTTAATATTCTGTATGTATGTATATATATATATATATATATTTTATATATATATATATATATATATATATATTTTATATATAATATGAATATGAATAAGCGATAGAAAATGGATGGATGGATATACATATATATACATATATATATTATTATTATTATTTTGATTTTTTTACTGTATACGCTGAAGCATTCTTTTTTACTGTATAAGCGAACAAATATATTATAGCCAGTTATGCACAAAAGTAATTCAAATTATTCCCTATAATACATATGTAAGTATTACAACATAATACGTATTACTACATAAATATGGTCCAAATAAATATCTATAATTACGGTATTTTGAAGCATGTTCTGTAGTGTACACGTTTTTAAAAAAAAGTAACCACTGTTACTAGAAAAAAAAATCACCATAACAGTTTCAATTCTTACATAAAATATGTGTACAATTATTATGCATAATTATGAATATGGTCAAACTATATACATTTTGTCGTCCATATTTTATTTCCTCTAGTGTACAAGTGAAATAAAAAATGGTAGCCACTGTTAATAAAAACAAAACAAAACACTTAACCAATTTCAATTATTACATAAAATCAATGTACAATTATTACACCAAATTTCAAAATATGGTAAAAATAAATGATCTTTTTACTGTATTCATCCATCCATGTTCTACCGCTTATTCCCTTTTGGGGTCGCGGGGGGCGCTGGCGCCTATCTCAGCTACAATCGGGCGGAAGGCGGGGTACACCCTGGACAAGTCGCCACCTCGTCGCAGGGCTATTGTTAGATTTAATTCTATTTTACAATTGAAGGAAAATAATGTAACCATTGTTATTAGAAACATATGCACCACAACAATTTAGATGAATACATTTAATACATGTATAATTATTACTACTTAATTTTGAATACGATCAAAATATAATTTGAATATTTTACTGCATACATTGAAGCATTTTTTTTCTAGTGTACAATTGAAAAAATAATACAAACCACTAACAATAACCAATGTTATTAGAAAAATGTACACAAAATTATTAGATTTATTCCATGTAATACTTATATAATTTTAAATATGGTCAACATATTTTTCATCTGTGTTTTGAAACATTCTTTTTCTAGTGTGCACGTGAAAAAATAAGGTAGCTACTGTTTGTAAACACACAAAAATATGTTTATAATACATGTATTGTAGAAATATATGCATATGTATTTAGTTATACATGTATACACAACATATACAAAATCATTTTTTCAGATAAAAGTTTTTTTTTTTCAAAAAGTCATTTTTAAAAAAAAATCTTTTGACACAGATGTTTGCACAATATATAAATACATGTATAGAAAGGTTAAAATTGAATTCAGTGATGAATGGCCAGCCATGGGAGTCCCCTTCAGGTCACATCCTGTTCGACTCAAAGCGTCTGCACTGCTCTTCTGTCTACTGATGTGCACACTGGCTAGATATCAGTGGAGATTTAATCTGTTACGTAACAAATGTCCTCTTGACTTGGAAGTGTGTCATCTCTCCAGATAAGCCCGGCCCCCCGCACCTCATGATGGTCACGATCCAAAAAAAGACCCTACTCTTCCTAAAGGTGCCCCACTCCCCTTCGTGAGGAAAGTAACGTTGGGATGGTGGGGCGAAAGATGTGTACAGGAAGGGAGGACAAAAAGAGGGAGAGACAATAACAATGGTCTTAACAGGGATGGAGGGTGGGGGGAGGCTTAGGAGGAGGAGAGAAAAGCGAAGATAATGAAGATAAATAGTTGCGACATGAAGGAGAGCTGCTGTCCTGTCCTTCGATGCCGCACTAATCGGAATTCACTTGTGGACATGGCATGTCTCTACACAGTCTCACTCTACTTTAACCACCATTTTCTTTGCTGTAATAACATTAATGGAACATGTCTGGGCATCCCGCTTCTGACACCAAAACGTTGCAGGAAATATTTATAAATATCTATTGAAGCACCTGAGTCCGCCCTCCATTGTTCTCAATGGTTTGTGTTTGTAGTAATGGAATATATAGACCAGGGTCATGTGCGAGAATCCCACTTCTGACACCAGAAATATTGGAAATAGTTAAAAAGAATATATTATTGTCCAATTGTTTTCCTTTGTGCATTTAGTGAAGACATGCACTATATGGAATATGTTAACATGTTAAGATCCCACATCTGACATGAGAAATGTCAGAAATAGTAAAAAAGATATATGATTGTCCGATTGTTCTCCTTTGTGAATGTAGTAATGACATGCGCTATATGGAATATGTTAACATGTTAGAATCCCACCTTTGACATGAGAAATGTCAGAAAAAGTAAAAAAATATATGATTATCACATTGTTCTCCTTTGTGCAGGTGGTAATGATATGCGGTATATGGAATATGTTAACATGTCAGGATCCCACCTCTGACATCAGAAATAGTAAAAAAAAAATAGATGAGAACCATTCAGCTCTACATTTGTATTACTGTAGTCTTCCCAGTATTGTTCTCAATTGTTTGTGTGTAGTAATGAAATATAAAGACCATGCTAACACGTGAGGATCCCACTTCTGACACCAGAAATGTAGGAAATAGTAAAAAAAATAGATGAGAACCATTTAGCTCTCTACATTGGTATGACTCTAGTCTGCCCATTATTGTTCTCAATTGTTTGTGTGTTGTAATGAAATATAAAGACCATGGTCACACGTGAGGATCCCACTTCTGACACCAGAAATGTAAGAAAAAGTAAAAAAAAAAGATGAGAACCATTTACCTGCGATGAGTTGGCGACTTGTCCAGGGTGTACCCCGCCTTCCACCCGATTGTAGCTGAGATAGGCACCAGCGCCCCCCGCAACACCCAAGGGAATAAGCGGTAGAAAATGAATGGATGGATGGAGAACCATTTACCTCTAAATTGGTATTACTCTAGTCTGCCCATCATCGTCCTCAATTGTTTATGTGTGTAGGAATGGAATATAAAGACCATAGTCACAGGTCAGGATCTCACTTCTGACACCAGAAATGTAGGAAATAATAAGAAAATAGATGAGAAGCATTTAGCTCTACATTGGTATTACTCTAGGCTGCCCATCATCGTTTTCAATTGTTTGTGTGTGAAGGAATGGAATATGAAGACCATGGTCACACGTGAGGATCCCACTTCTGACACTAGAAATGTAAGAAATAGTTAAAAAATACATAAGCACCGTTTGTCTCTACAAAGGTCTCACTTTTGTCTGCCCACCATTGTCATTAACTGTTTATGTGTGTAGTCATTAACTACATTAACCATAGTCACATGTGAGCATTCTGCTTCTGACACCAGTAAAGTATAGGAACTATTAAGATAACAGAAGAATATATTATATATGCAAGCACCATTTGTCTTGACATAGGCTTTACTCTAATTTGGCTACCATTGTTTTCCTGTGTGTTTGGAGTAATGACCTGCAGCTTATAAGACAGGGCGCCTAATTTATGGATTTTTATTCGCTGGTTGCAATAATAAAATATAGTAAAAAAATAAAACGTGCCAAAAAACTAAGAATTTGTTGTATTGTTTGTACTATGGTCCCATCTTTTGGACGAGTTCACTCCTTCCATTTACCAGTAGGGATTTCAAACGAAAGTGCAGTGCTGTTCAGTCTTCTTGCCATCTTTGTAGCCTTTATACTCGCACGGATTTCTTAATTCATCACTTCTCGCAACGTTTGTAAGTTTTACAATACAACTAAAACTGTTAACACTTAGTAAAACCGTCTGTTGGAGTGTTTTCATGAATATTTGTACGTGCTATCGTAATGTAATGAAGCTAGCGTCGTTAGCATTAGTTATTATGCTAACATTTTTACAAGGGTCTGTATTAGTATTATTAACTTACGACGGCATCATTTTTGTACTGTTCTAGTTTCACAAATTCCTCAGTATATTCACCAAAATGTCACGGTGGAGTTATTGAGTCTGTTTAGCTGATTGGAGAGCTAGCTTGCGCAGCTAGTGGGTCCATGATGATGATTTCAATTTTGTTTGATCAGCCGTTTTACTACCGTGTTACAGACACCATCTGGAAACAATTAAAGTATGTAAATAAACATTTACAAAATGTTTCTGTATAAATAACTCGTTTCACAACGTATATATCTGCGGCTAATAGGGGTGTAACGGTACGTGTATTTGTATTGAACCTTTTCGGTACGGGGGTTATGGTTCGGCACGCGGGCGTACCGAATGAGTTTGTAAGCAAAAGTCTTCATAAGCTGTTCTGCTTTCTGCCTCTGTCTCAGCAGCAAGCATTGTCCCGCCTACACAACCATCTGATTGATTACATACAAAGCCAAACAGCAGTGCGTATTCAGAGCGATGTAGTCAATGCCTCAGCATCGAGCAGATATTCATTTAGCAGGGGAGCAGTGGACAGGGTACTCTCTCCAAATTATAAAAAACACTTCCCAGTCACAACTATTACAAACATTGCTATGAGCCCATTGACCTTCTAGAAACTTAAACTGCAGCTCAGCTAGCTCACAGTATAGGCTTGAGGTGAAGGCTAATTAGCTTTTAGCGTAACGTTAGTTCATTTTTCTGTGTGTGTGTGTGTGTGTGTGTGTGTGTGTGTGTGTGTGTGTGTGCGTGCGTGCGTGCGTGCGTGTGTGTGTGCGTGCGTGCGTGTGTGTTAGTGGCAGCAAAGCCCCGTCTGTTATTTCATTGAACTCCTAAAGTCTCTCCTATTGCTATTTTACTATTTTTTCAGCAATAGTTACATCAATCATTAGTAATGTAGCAGCCTAGTTTTGAATGGCTGGGTCCCTGCTATCACATGTTGATAAAAATATACCATTTACATAATAAAAGTCAACTACAGGCTTCCCAAATGCTGTGATAAATTAGGCATGATGATTTGACTTGAAACTGTTTAATGTTGCACTTTTTATATGTAGAAGAAAGGTTTTTTCATTTTATTTAATCAAAGCAACAACTTGAGGCAGTTTAATATGGATTAACATGGGCAGAATTATTATATTGTTCCCAATGTTAAAAGGATAAAGCCATTGTTTACAAATTTGGTAAAAAATTTATATTTTGTTGTTTTCTTACTGTACCGAAAATGAACTGAACCGTGACCTCTAAACCGAGGTACGTACCGAACCGAAATTTTTGTGTACCGTTACACCCCTAGCGGCTAATATATGGAAAAATATTTTTCCCCCCTAAAATTCAGTGGATCCGGATAATATACCGATGCGCTTTAAAGTCTGGAAAACACAGTATATATGAGCACCATTTGTCTCTACATAGGTTTCACTCTAGTTTGGCTACCATTGTTGTCTTTTGTCCGTGTACTATATGGATTATGTTAACATGTGGGGATCCTGCTTCTGACTCACGAAATGCATGAAATAGGTTTAAAAAAAAGATATAAGCACCATTTGTCTCAACATAGGTCTCACTTTTGTGATGTATCATGTCGTATGCTTGTTAAACTCAAACTCGCTACCACTGCTGTCTTTTGTCTGTGTAGTAATGACATACAGTAACACGCTAACCTGAGAATCGAACTTCTCATGCTAAAAAATTGCGGAATTGGTAAAAAAAAAAATAAAAAAAAAATTGCACAATTTGTGTATAGTAGGTCCCACTCTAGTTTGACCACTATTGCTTGTGTGTACTAATGTAATATATTGACTATGTTCAAATATGAGGATACTGCTTCTGATATCAAAATATAGAAACATCATGAAAAAAAACATTTGTACGGCATAAGTCTCCATATGGTTTGGCCCAAATCAGATGCCTTTGTTCTAGTCTGTGTAGTGCTGACATGAATGGAAAATGTTTACCTTTGAGGATCCTGTTTCTGACACCAAAAATGCCGTAGGAAATACATAAGCACCATATGTCTCTGCATAGGTCTCACTGGAGTTTAGCCACAATTGTTCTGCTTGATTGTCTGTGTGTACTATTGACATGTTTACACATGAGGACACTTTCCGAGTCAATGTTTATTATTCTGGTTGTCATTTTTGATTACTGATATATTCATAATTGGATTCCATTAGGGGACAAAAAGAAAGCTGGTGGTTTTGGTCAATCCACATGAGGATGAAAAGCACGCAGGGGTCAGCAATTGAATAAAGAGATTTTGGTAAATAAATGGACAATGGATAAAGGGTCACTGTGGTGTGCACAGATAGCAGCTGGCTCCTCACTCAGGATGAATGAGTGCACAGAAAGCACACGGTATTCTAGAAAATACTTCTACCACTGGACAAAAATAAACAGTGGTCAGGTGGGACTTCTGTTTCGACGCATCACTTGGAACACTTGAATACTACGGATTTTATATTTTTCTATGAGATTCTTGCTATAGTTTTTAGTTTTTGAAAGCAGTTATATTGTCTTTTAAAGCTACCCCACGACAGAGCTACGGATTGAAACGAGCCACCATGCTAAGTATGGAATACCTATATTTTTATTCTGCTTTTTATTCCATCATCAGCCTACACGTACGACACCTAGGGATGGGTTCCAATCACATTTAGACCAATTGGGTACTGTACCTGAGAATCGATTCTGGTACTCAACAGTACCAATTTTTGGTACCTCTGTGTGTTACCAAATTTTATTTGTTTTTATTTGTTCTATTTTTTTTGTGTGCAATATTTAGGTTGTTGTTATATCTTACTTGTTATCATTTGCAAGTATGACATTAATTTGCAATTACTGTTGCAAGTCCAAGACGTTAGATGGCAGTATTGTATCGTTTGTATTTTATGTTTGTTTTTGTTGCACCCTATAAAGCGTTAATACCGTAAGTATTGTACTTATTACTCACTAGCTTGATTGTAACGTGCATTTAAGTTGTAGTTTTCTTCAACACATTTTTTGCCATGTAAAATCGCTAATGCTAATCAATAGCATGGCAAAAGCAAAGCCAGTGTATATCAGCATTAAGCTAGAGCATTTTTTTGAAAAGTAGAGCCTCACTTTACTCACGTCGAAGTGTTTTTTTGAGTCAATTTCTTTGTTGGCATGCATTGATTGATTGATTGATACTTTTATTAGTAGTTTGCACAGTACAGTACATATTCCGTACAATTGACCACTAAATGGTAACACCCCAATACGTTTTTCAACTTGTTTAAGTCGGGGTCCACATTAATCAATTCATGGTACAAATATATACTATCAACATAATACAGTCATCACACAAGTTAATCATCATAGTATGTACATTGAATTATTTACATTATTTACAATCCGGGGGGTGGGATGAGGAGCTTTGGTTGATATCAGAACTTCAGTCATCAACAATTGCATCAACAGAGAAATGTGGACATTGAAACAGTGTAGGTCTTATTTAGTAGGATATGTACAGCCAGCAGAGAACATAGTGAGTTCAGATAGCATAAGAACAAGTATATACATTAGAAGTACATTTGAGTTGTTTATAATCCGGGGAGATGGGATTTGAATGGAGGAGGGTATTAGTAAAGTGTTGAAGTTGCCTGGAGGTGTTGTTTTAGAGCGGTTTTGAAGGAGGATAGAGATGCACTTACTTTTATACCTGTTGGGAGTGCATTCCACATTGATGTGGCATAGAAAGAGAATGAGTTAAGACCTTTGTTAGATCGAAATCTGGGTTTAACGTGGTTTGTGGCGCTCCCCCTGGTGTTGTGGTTATGGCGGTCATTTACGTTAAGGAAGTAGTTGGACATGTACTTCGGTATCAGGGAGGTGTAGCGGATTTTATAGACTAGGCTCAGTGCAAGTTGTTTTACTCTGTCCTCCACCCTGAGCCAGCCCACTTTGGAGAAGTGGGTTCAATTGAGGTGTGATCTGGGGTGGAGGTCTAAAAGTAACCGGATTAGCTTATTCTGGGATGTTTGGAGTCTAGATTTGAGGGTTTTGGAGGTGCTGGGGTACCAGGAGGTGCAAGCGTAATCGAAGAAGGGTTGAATGAGAGTTCCCGCTAGAATCCTCAAGGTGCTTTTGTTGACCAGAGAGGAGATTCTGTCGAGGAATCTCGTTCTTTGGTTGACCTTTTTGATCACCTTGGTTGCCATTTTATCACAGGAAAGATTAGCCTCTAGAATGGAACCTAGGTAGGTGATCTCATCCTTCCTGGTGATAACAATGTCACCCAATTTTATAGTGAAGTCACTGACCTTCTTAAGTTTGATATGGGACCCAAATAGGATAGATTCCGTTTTACCTAAGTGTATGGATAGCTTGTTGTCAGCGAGCCAGGTGCAAATATTGAGGAGTTCAGCACTGAGGATTTGTTCCACCTGTGACTTGTCCTTGCCGGATACCAGCAGGGCCGAGTCATCCGCATACAGGAACAATTCACAGTGGCATGCTGAAGGCATGTCATTCACGTATATTAGGAACAGTAAAGGTCCTAGTATACTGCCTTGGGGGACTCCACAGCTTACTGAGAGGGGAGGGGACATGGTGCCGTTCACCTCTACCATCTGTTTCCTCCCCTCCAAGTAAGATTGCATCCAGCTTGATGAGGTTTCGTCGAATCCGATTGCTCGGAGCTTATCCAACAGTATAGCGTGGTTAACGGTGTCAAAGGCCTTCTGAATGTCCAGCATGACCATGCCGCAGTATTTTCCCGCGTCCACCTCATGTTTGATGTGGTCGGTCAGATAGAGAAGGCATGTGTCAGTGGAGTGGTTTGTTCTGAAGCCGGATTGGAATTTGTACATTAGTTTATTAGTAGCAAGGTATCTATCAACCTGTTCATAAACTATTTTCTCCATTACTTTCGAAATGGAACTGAGAATAGAAACAGGTCGGTAGTTACCAGGTTCTAATTTGCTTCCTTTTTTATAAAGGGGGGTTACTCTTGCTATCTTGAAATCCTTGGGTACTTGGCCTTGTTTGATTGAGAGGTTTATTATATGAGTGATTATTGGGGCAATGGTGGTGGCAGAGTCCATGAGGAATCTGGAGGGGATATTGTCAAGGCCGGTGGCCTTGTTTGGGTGGAGCGCGCTCAATTTATTAAGCACCTCGTTAGCTGAGACCATTTCTAATTTGAAATTGTTGTTGACTACTCCTAGCTTTCTGTAGAAGGCTTTAATGTGTTCTACACCAAAGCGACCAGAATTTTGGGATAGCTTGTTAACGAGAGTTGTGGCTATGTTGGTGAAAACGATGTTAAGTCTGCTTGCTACCTCTATTTTGTCTGTAATGAGGGCGTCACCTTCCTTGATGTTGATGTTGGTGAGTCTGGTTTTAAGTTTCTGGCTGCATCAAGGAAGCTGGTTGTTGAGAATTTTCCAGAGCTCACGTGGCTTATTTGTGTATTTGAATAAAGAGATTTTGGTAAATAAATAGCAGCATTACCTAAAGCATGGGTGAGCCAAACGCCAGCCTGCGGGCCAAATGTAGCCTACCGGGATTTTCAATTTGGCACGTGAGACGATGGCACAAGTTTATTTTCAATAAGCTACCTAGACATGCGGGGACTTTTCATATTAAATTAAAAATACCCAGGAGTTTAAAACACATTATCACTTACTTGTGGACAATGTGATTAACTCAGGTCAGTGACCATACTACATACTTTCCTGAAATCATTATAAATTATATAATTATATAATTATAATATGTACACACACACACACACACACACACACACACACACACACACGCATGCACGCACGCACGCACGCACGCACGCACACACACACAATATATATATATCTATCCATCAATATATATATATATATATATATATATATATATATATATATATATATATATATATATATATATACAAACCCTGTTTCCATATGAGTTGGGAAATTGTGTTAGATGTAAATATAAACGGAATACAATGATTTGCAAATCCTTTTCAACCCATATTCAGTTGAATATGCTACAGAGACAACATATTTGATGTTCAAACTGATAAACATTTTTTTTTTTGCAAATACTCATTAACTTTAGAATTTAATGCCAGCGACACGTGACAAAGAAGTTGGGAAAGGTGGCAATAAATACTGTCAAAGTTGAGGAATGCTCATCAAACACTTATATGGAACATCCCACAGGTGTGCAGGCTATTTGGGGACAGGTGGGTGACATGATTGGGTATAAAAGCAGCTTCCATGAAATGCTAAGTAATTCACAAACAAGGATGGGGCGAGGGTCACCACTTTGTAAGCAAATTGTCGAACAGTTTTAGAACAACATTTCTCAATGAGCTATTGCAAGGAATTTGGGGATTTTACCATCTACGGTCCGTAAAATCATCAAAAGGTTCAGATAATCTGGAGAAATCACTGCATGTAAGTGATGATATTACGGACCTTTGATCCCTCAGGCAGTACCGCATCAAAAACTGACATCAGTGTGTAAAGGATATCACCACGTGGGATGATATTACGGACTTTTGATCCCTGAGGCAGTACCGGATCAAAAACCGACATCTGTGTGTAAAGGATATCACCACATGGGCTCAGGAACACTTCATAAAACCACTGTCAAGAACTACAGTTGGTCGCTACGTCTGTAAGTGCAAGTTAAAACTCTACTATGCAAAGCCAAACCCATTTATCAACAACACCCTGAAACGCCGTTAGCTTCGCTGGGCTGGAGATCATCTAAGATGGACTGATGCAAAGTGGAAATGTGTTCTGTGGTCTGACGAGTCCACATTTCAAATTATATTTGGAAACAGAGGACGTGGTGTCCTCCAGAATAAAGAGGAAAATAACCATTCGGATTGTTATAGGCGCAAATGTCAAAAGCCAGCATCTGTGATGGTATGGGGGTGTATTAGTGCCCAAGGCATGGGTAACTTACACATCCGTGAAGGCACAATTAATGCTGAAGGATCCATACAGGTTTTGGAGCAACATATGTTGTCATCCAAGCACCGTTATCATCGACGCCCCTGCTTATTTCAGTAAGACAATGCCAAGCCACGTGTTACAACAGCGTGGCTTCGTAGTAAAAGAGTGCGGTGTACTTTCCTGGCCCGCCTGCAGTCCAGACCTGTCTCCCATCGAAAATGTGGCGCATTATGAAGCGTAAAATACGACAGCGGAGAGCCCGGACTGTTGAACGACTGAAGCTCTACATAAAACAAGAATGGGAAAGAATTCCACTTTCAAAGCTTCAACAATTAGTTTCCTCAGTTCCCAAACGTTTATTGAGTGTCGTTAAAACAAAAGGTGATGTAACACAGTGGGGAACATGCCCTTTCCCAACTACTTTGGCACATGTTGCAGCCATGAAATTGTAAGGTAATTCTTATTTGCAAAAAAATAAATAAAGTTTATGAGTTTGAACATCAAATATCTTGTCTTTGTAGTGCATTCAATTGAATATGGGTTGAAAAGGATTTGCAAATCATTGTATTCCGTTTATATTTACATCTAACACAATTTCCCAACTCATATGGAAACTGAGTTTATATATACATATATACATATATATATATATATATATATATATATATATATATATACATATATATATATATATATATATATATACATACACACAGGAAAAAACAGAGGGTATTTCAGTCCTACAAGCCTGTTTCGCAGGTTTCCCTGCTCTTCATACATATATATGTACATGTATATGTATGTACATATATACATATACAGTGTATATATATAAAAATATACATAAATACGAATATATATACATGTATGTATGTATATAGCTGTATACATATATATGTACATACATGTATATGTATAAACATATGTACATATATATGTATTTACATATATATACACATACAAATATACAAATATATATATGTATATCCATATATATGCATATAAATGTATATGTATATATATATACGAATATATATTTATATATATGTATATATGTATTTATATAGATACATACATATATGTATATACATTTATATGTATATACATGTATATGTATATACAGTACATATGTACATATGTATTTACATATATACATACATATATAACAATATATATATATATACACATATATACATATATATGTATATATATACAGTATATCATATATATATATACGGTATATCATATATATATATATATATATATATATATATATATATGTATATATATATATATATATATATATATATATATATATATATATATATATATATATGTATATGTATATATATATGGTTACTTTGTATGCAGTTGGCTTTTTTTCATCCCAATGCGGCCCTCCAGTGGGGTTTCACGGTGGCAGAGGGGTTAGTGCGTCTGCCTCACAATAAGAAGTTCCTGCAGTCCTGGGTTCAAATCCAGGCTCGGGATCTTTCTGTGTGGGGTTTGCATGTTCTCCCCGTGAATGCGTGGGTTCCCTCCGGGTACTGCGGCTTCCTCCCACTTCCAAAGATGCACCTGGGGATAGGTTGATTGGCAACACTAAATTGGCCCTAGTGTTTGAATGTGAGTGTGAATGTTGTCTGTCTATCTGTGTTGGCCCTGCAATGAGGTGGCGACTTGTCCAGGGTGTAACCCGCCTTCCGCCTGATTGTAGCTGAGATAGGCGCCAGCGCCCCCCGCAACCCCAAAAGGGAATAAGCGGTAGAAATGGATGGACGGCCCTCCAGTCAAAAAGATGTAGTTTCTCAGTGCTGCTTGAGTGATTGCCAAGCACCAAAGTGCGAAAAGTTGCCAACACGGCGTGACGTTATGCGCAACCCAGTTACCGAAACATGGCACCGTTGGATTTTACATGAATTGGTTCGTGTTGGAGTGACGGGATTCGGTCGAGGACAAAAAATGTTGTCGTCCATTTTTTATTATCATGCCTTGACTCCCTCCAGGTTTTTGATTGGCTCCAGCTGCCATAAATGTAAGACGTTTTTGTTGTTTTGACTCACGCTCGCGTGATAGCCGGCTGATGCATTTTCCCAAGATTACCTTTAACATGCATTGTCTCGCATGTACTTTTCTACTTTGCCATTAAAATTGAATGTGAGCATCAAGCAAGAAACACACAAACTGTCACACAACACAAACACAACTGTATGTTTTATTTACACTCCATGTGCAAATAGAATCCAGTAAAGTGTATTGAGAATTTGTAATATGACAGGTGGATATAAAAAATCCTGTTTTTATGGTTAATTTACTCTAAATTTCTACTGTAATTTTTCTTTTTTTTAAATAGGTTATAAAACTGTAGAATTGAAGACATTATCTGTAAATAAACAAACTGCCTGTATATGTAAGAGCATATACCTCTATATAACAGGCTACAAATATTTTTCAACTTGAATATAAAATACACACATAAATATTAAAAAAATAAGATTTTCCTTAAAATTACATATAAAACTGTTACATTGTTAAACGGACATAGACTTTTATATAACAAGCTACATATTAAATGAAAGTTAATTACTGTAATTTTACATGAATTTGAAAGTAATTTGAGAATACAGAAAATTATATGTATTATTAATATGGTATTTTTCTGTAAAAAAATAGAAATATACATAGTTTGTCATTACTGGCATATCACTTAAAATAACAGGCAGTTTGTTTATTTACAGATAATGTCTTCAATTCTACAGTTTTATAACCTATTTAAAAAAAAAGGAAAAATTACAGTAGAAATTTAGAGTAAATTAACCATAAAAATTGGATTTTTTTTACAGTGTACATTATTCAAAAAAGACATCCTCAAAAAGGACGACAGAGTTTTCTAATCACGATAACCTTCAGCCGTCACTCAACTCAAATGAACCGGGTGAGGGAATTGAACGTTCATGTGAAAATCCATTTACAGCTGTGGCAAAACACACACACACTCCCGATTCAATGTTTCCATTCACTGCACGGTTAGTTAACTTTGCGCATAAATCACACACTCATGACACCTGGCAGTTGCGTAACTCCGCTCCCAATCAGATCGCATGATCTGGTGCCATGAATGCGGCTAATGATCCGCCGGCATGCTGGCGGCAGATTAACTCAATAGATTACTGCGACAGGCGGCCGCGGCCTGGTCGGCGCTAATCCAAAGCGCTAATGTGTATGACACTATGTCGTGGAGAACAAGTGGATTTCGATAATAACAGTAAAAAAAAAACATGTCGCATTGCATTGATATTCAGGTTAAGGTCATCAGATCTAACGTGTCGATGCTAATCCATGTGTGTGATATCATTAACACTAACCACTGACAATCCCACTTCTGACGCCATTTGTCAAGTAGAAGCCACATTGACCACTTTGTCTATCGGGGTCTAGTTCATCCATTACACTGTACAATGACACCAAAGAACCACAACGTTCCCCAATCCAGGTGTCTTAACCAACTTTGTGGTCAATCTCGAAGAGGTCACCTGTCCTGAGGAATCTTTCGACAGGCCACGATGACATCCCGCCTCTGACACCATTTGACAAAACACCTGTAGGAGGTTAGCCTAATTAAAGGTACACCATTTTCATCATCGAAGTGCCTCACCCATCTCCAACGCCACATGTCTCATCAGTTCTTCCCACAGCAGAAACAACTCTCGCACTTCTGGCACCATTTGACCCCCAATCATCCAAGTGACTTACCCATTACGGACATACCCTGTTCACCTGGTCCTACCTGCCTTACAACTGACAACTTCTGCCTTACATCTTCAAAACCATCCTGCTTCTGACACCATTTGACAAACAACTCTGAGGAGTACCACCCTTAACCTGACTGAAGGCCCCCCCTCCAATCATCCAAGTGCCTTACCCATTACAGACATACCGTGTTCCCCTGGTCCTACCTGTCTTACAACTTACAACTTCTGCCTTACATCTTCAAACCATCTTGCTTCTGACATTTAAAGGCTAGAGTATACAGATGACTTTTAAGGTGAGACTTAAATGCTTCTACTGAGGTAGCATCTCGAACTGTTACCGGGAGGGCATTCCAGAGTACTGGAGCCCGAACGGAAAACGCTCTATAGCCCGCAGACTTTTTTTGGGCTCTAGGAATCACTAATAAGCCGGAGTCTTTTGAACGCAGATTTCTTGCCGGGACATATGGTACAATACAATTGGCAAGATAGGCTGGAGCTAGAACGTGTAGTATTTTATACTTAAGTAGTAAAACCTTAAAGTCACATCTTAAGTGCACAGGAAGCCAGTGCAGGTGAGCCAGTACAGGCGTAATATGATCAAACTTTCTTGTTCTTGTCAAAAGTCTAGCAGCCGCATTTTGTACCAACTGTAATCTTTTAATGCTAGACATGGGGAGACCCGAAAATAATACGTTACAGTAATCGAGACGAGACGTAACAAACGCATGGATTATTATCTCGGCGTCTTTAGTGGACAAAATGGAGCGAATTTTAGCGATATTACGGAGATGAAAGAAGGCCGTTTTAGTAACGCCTTTAATGTGTGACTCAAAGGAGAGAGTTGGGTCGAAGATAATACCCAGATTTTAATACCGAGTCACCTTGTTTTATTATTCTGTTGTCAAATGTTAAAGTTGTATTATTAAATAGAGGTCGGTGTCTAGCAGGACCGATAATCAGCATTTCCGTTTTTTTTTTGGCGTTAAGTTGCAAAAATTTAGCGGACATCCATTGTTTAATTTCATTAAGACACGCCTCCAGCTGACTACAATCCGGCGTGTTGGTCAGCTTTAGGGGCATGTAGAGTTGGGTGTCATCAGCATAGCAGTTAAAGCTAATACCGTATTTGCGTATGACGTCACCCAGCGGCAGCATGTAGATGCTGAAGAGTACAGGGCCAAGGATCGAACCCTGGGGAACTCCACACGTTACCTTAACATAGTCCGAGGTCACACTGTTATGGGAGACGCACTGCATCCTATCAGTAAGATAAGAGTTAAACCAAGACAGGGCTGAGTCTGACATACCAATTCATGTTTTGATACACTCTAATAAAATATTATGATCGACGGTATCGAAAGCAGCGCTAAGATCGAGGAGCAGCAACATAGATGACGCATCAGAGTCCATCGTTAGCAATAGATCATTAGTCAATTTTGCGAGGGCTGTCTCAGTCGAGTGATTTGCCCTGAAACCGGATTGAAAGGTTTCAGATAGATTGTTAAACGCTAAGTGTTCATTTAGCTGCTCTGCAACAATTTTTTCGAGGATTTTTGAAATAAAGGGAAGGTGAGACACCGGTCGGTAGTTTACCATGAGGTCAGGATCGAGGTTAGGTCTTTTAAGGAGAGGATGAATAACCGCTCTTTTGAATGCTAGGGGAACAGTGCCCGAGGAAAGTGATAATTTTATAATATTTAGCACTGATGGACCTAATAATACAAAAAGCTTCTTGATAAATTTCCCAGGAAGTGGGTCAAGTAAACATGTTGTTTGTTTTATTCCATTTACACGTTGTAACAATTCTTCTAGTGTTATTTCATCAAAACGAGAGAAACTATTTTGGATATTTGCAGTATCCGCCGTATATACAGTCGTATCTGTGTTACTATAACCCAGTTGTAGCTGGGACGCATTGTCTTTAATCTTCTTTCTAATAAGTTCAATTTTCTTATTAAAGAACTTCATAAAGTCATCTGCCTAATGGGTGGAGCTACTGGAAGGAGTCCCTTGTTGGGTTAGCGATGCTACTGTACTAAACTAAAATTTTGGATCGTTTTTATTAATGCGGATGAGATTTGAGTAATAATTAGTTTTAGCTAAGGTAAGCATGCGTTTATAAGTTATTAAACTATCACTCCATGCTTGATGGTGCACCTCAAGTTTAGTCGTGCGCCATTTGCGTTCCAGCTTTCTACATAATAATTTCTGAGCTCTAGTTTCTTCAGTAAACCATGGCGTACGCCTTTTTGGAGCCTTTTTTAACTTCAGCGGTGCTATACTATCAATGGTTTCGCGCAGGGCGTTGTTAAAGTTGTTAGTGAGGTTATCAATAGAGCCCACATACTTTGGGAACGGTGCCATTACCGAGGGCAGTAGGTCAGCAAGAGTCGTCGTTGTGGCAGCATTAATGTTGCGGCTGCGATAGCAGTTTTTATTATTATTAGCTTGCCGAACATGAGTCTGAACTTCGAATTTTATAAGGTAATGATCGGACATTACTTTAGTATACGGGAGTATCATAACTTTGGAAACGGTGATACCTCTGACAAGCACTAGATCTATCGTATTACCGCTGCGATGCGTCGGTTCATTTATTATTTGTGTGAGACCACAGCTATCAATTATAGTCTGGAGCACTACGCACGGTGGGTCCAATGGGGTATTCATATGGATATTAAAGTCCCCCATTATAATTATATTATCGGCGTGTGTCACTAGATCAGCAACAAACTGAGAATTCACTAATAAAGTCCGAATAGGGCCCTGGGGGGCGGTAGATAACGGCCAGGCACAGAGGCAGAGGTGTGGCAGACTTCATAGAAAGCACCTCAAATGATTTACATTTATTATTTAAGTTAGGACTAAAGTCAAAGTTTTCGTTGTATATTAGTGCGACCCCCCTCCCCTTTTAAGGGGACGGGCAATATGCGCATTCGTATAGTTAGGAGGGGATGCCTCATTTATCGCAAAAAAGTCGTCTGGTTTAAGCCAGGTTTCGCTAAGACCGATGACGTTAAGGTTGTTGTCTCTAATGACCTCATTAACTAATAACGTTTTGGGAGACAAAGATCTGATGTTTAGAAAGCCCATATTATAGGTAGTGGGCTGTTTTAAGGAGTTGTTGATAAAATTATCCGTAGTAACAATATTAATAATGTTGCGTTTATTATGCGCAGTGTACTTAAAATATTTACGACCATATCTAGGAATTGATATGACGGGAATTTTCAGATTGTCTACTTGGTGCTGCGATAAACTGAACGCATCATAATTTGCCACCTCAGTAGAACGCATGTCTAACTCTGACGTAGTCATAGTCATAGCAGAAAAAACATTTTGTGAGTTGTGTATTATTCTACGAAAATTGCTATGTGTACAGGGATCATCCAGCCTGGCGCTGGCTAGTTCTAACTTAACTGACTCCATACCCAGGCTAGCAGGCTCTGTAATTGCCTGTGACCGGGCTTGCTCTAGTGCAGTTAGTCAAATGTGGCTCAATGCGAAATCTATGTTCCGAGACAAGAGGATAGCGCCTTCCTGGTTAGGGTGAAGGCCGTCTCTCCTCAGCTAGCCAGGTTTGCCCCAGAAAGAGGGCCAATTATCAATAAACGTAAATCCCTGTTGTCTACAGAAGCTATCCAGCCACTTGTTAAGAGAGACTAATCTGCTATATCTCTCATCATTGCCTCTCCCAGGCAGGGGGCCAGAGACAATTACTCGATGCCTGGACATCTTTCTGGCGAGATTACAAGCCCTGGCTATGTTTCTCTTTGTAATCTCTGATTGTCTCATCCTAATGTCATTGGAGCCAACGTGTATTACTATATTCGCATAACTAGTGGTGCGGTTAGCCTGCCGTACGTGTTTACTAGACCTGTTGCGAGTTAGCTCCCTAAGATTAGCTTCAATGTCCGGTGCTCTGCCCCCGGGAATACACTTAATTGTGGCTGGTTTGCTAAGCTTTATGTTTCGGGTGATGGAGTCCCCTATGACTAAAGTGTGGTGCCCGGTAGACTGGGGTGTAGGACTAGCTAAAGGGCTAAATCTATTATGCGTCTTAACCGGTACACCGTAGCTTGTAGGCCGCTTAGGGCTGCTACAAGCTGGGCTAGTTAGCTCGCTACAGCTAACGCTAGCAGATGTGTCCGCAACATCTAAAGTTACGAAATTACACTGCTCTAACTGGTGGACACGGCTCTCTAGCAAAGCCAACCTATCCATGAGTAAAGTGCACGAAGCGCAGGAAGCCATACTCACAGAAACTTTCCGTCGCCGAGTGAAGTGCCAGCTGTCTTCGGGAAGTGGTGGTCACGGTGGCGGGGGAGTAGCTTCCTTCAGACCGGCGCTGCCTTTCTCCGCTAGCCTCGTTAGCTTAGCAGCTAGCTAGCTGAGGGCGGAGTGGTGAGACAGAGATCGGGTGATTTGCAAGTTAAATTGAACTATTAAATATGTTCGAGAAGTTATTAATAAAGCTGCAAAACAGTTAAAATCACACAGATAGAACGATACTTAGCTTTTTTGCAACAAGAGCAGTCAGCGAAATGAAGAAGAAGAAGAAGAATTCACACAATAAATAGAAGAACAAGAAGAACCTGATGACCACCCATCCCACTTTTTCATCATTTGTCTTGTGTTTTTTGGCTCACATTTTCACGATGGCTTAACTCATCCCTGATGAACTTTCATGCCTCATGAATAAACGCAACTTTGTGACACCATTAAAAAAAAACAACAACCTCCGATTATAAACACTCAACCCTCAACCTGTCACATTCCAGGCATCAAGGTGTCGCACTTATATTTCCAAGATAACCTGTTCTACAGGCTCTTGGTGCCTTACCACTGTCCATCGTGCATTGGACCCAACACATCTGCTTTTCTGCCTCACATCTTCACAACCATCCCTCTTCTGACACCGTATGTCCTGAAATTCTGAGGAGGACCAACCTTTCCACTTTGTCATCGCCTGCCGTCTTTTCTGGTGTCTATTCAGTCTTACATCTTCTCAAGTCCTTGAATAAATTCCAACATCCCCTGTCGCATGGATCCTTCCTGCTTCATAACGGACCATCACATTTCTGACACCATTTGTGGGTCAACGCTGAAGAATGGTAACTCAATAAATGTACCACATTCCAGTCGTACAATTGTTCTCCAACATCAGCTATCTCAAAGCTCTTTGCTACCTTACGTATGACAATCCTGCTTCTGACATCATTTGTTACATTTTCTGTTATTTTTTTCTATTTCCCATTTTCACAAACATTACATGTCTGACACCATTTTTTTTATTTTATCTTCTCTATCTAACATCTTCGCTAGTGCTCCACCCAAAAGTCCTTCCTGCCTCAAAAATGAGCATCCCGCTTCTGACACCGTTTGTCTTGAAATTCTATGGAGAACCACCTGTCTCACTTTGTCATCGTCTGCCATCTTTTCTGGTGTCTATTCTGCCTTAAATCTTCTCAAGTCCTTGAAGAAATTCCAACATCCCTTGTCGCATAGATCCTTCCTGCTTCATAACGGACCATCACACTTCTGACACCATTTGTCATTCAACTCTGAAGAATGGTACCTCAATAAATGTTCCCTTATTCCGGTCATACAATTGTTATCAATCAATCAATCAATGTTTACTTATATAGCCCTAAATCACTAGTGTCTCAAAGGGCTGCACAAACCACTACGACATCCTCGGTAGGCCCACATAAGGGCAAGGAAAACTCACACCCAGTGGGACATCGGTGACAATAATGACCCAGTGGGATGTCGGTGACAATGATGACTATGAGAACCTTGGAGAGGAGGAAAGCAATGGATGTCGAGCGGGTCTAACATGATACTGTGAAAGTTCAATCTATAATGGATCCAACACAGTCGCGAGAGTCCAGTCCAAAGCGGATCCAACACAGCAGCGAGAGTCCCGTTCACAGCGGAGCCAGCAGGAAACCATCCCAAGCGGAGGCGGATCAGCAGCGCAGAGATGTCCCCAGTCGATACACAGGCAAGCAGTACATGGCCACCGGATCGGACCGGATCCCTTCCACAACCTATATTATAGGTAGTGGGCTGTTTTAGGGAATTTTTGATCAAATTATCCGTAGTAGCAATATTAATAATATTGTGTTTATTATGCCCAGTGCATTTAGTATAATTACGACCATATCTAGGAATTGATACGACGGGAATTTTCCGATTGTTTGATTGTTGCTTTGATAAACTGCACGCATCATGGTTAGCCACCTCAGTAACGGGAATTTTCCGATTGTTTGTTTGTTGCTTTGATAAACTGCACGCATCATAGTTAGCCAACACATGTCCAACTCTGAAACACTCAAAGCAGAAAAAACTTGTTCTAATTTAACTGACTCCTTACCCAGACCAGTAGTCTCGCATCTTCCATTTAAATCCGTCTTCAGGATGGAGTGAAGTGGTGTTCTATGGGGATTAGCCTTCTGCTTTGTTTTTAGCCCCGCTCGACATCCGCGTTTCCGATCACACCGCTGGCGTCTGCTCCGTAGACGGCCCCCGCTGCTACTATACTCCCCTGCTTCACAGGCCGCTGGATGTAGCCGTTGAACTATTCCCATGCTAGTTAGCAAGTCTAGCACGCACGCGTCTTATCAGTCCAAAACGGCCCGATATGTCCACATCCAGAAGTGTCTGGCGGTCGTACGTGATCACAGAGTGACCACGATGTGAACCAGCCATGAAGTTTGCAGAATTGACCGGTATTTCTGCCAAATGTTCCATCTTTAGCAAGAGCCCCTCGATGTTGCAGCCCGTCCGGGCGCCGCCATTTTGGAACCAAACATTATCGTTATCAAACATCAGCTCTCTCAAAGCTCTTTGCTACCTTATTAATCACAATCCCGCTTCTGACACCGTTTGTCAAATTTTCAGTTATTTTTTTCTACTTCCCATTTTCACAACCATTACATGTCTGACACCATTTTATCTTATCTTCTCTATCTAACATCTTCGCTAGTGCTCCACCCAAAAGCCCATCCTGCGTCAATAAAGATCATCCGGCTTCTGACACCGTTTGTCCTTAAATTCTGTGGAGGTCCACCTGTCTCACTTTGTTGTCGTCTTCCATCTTTTCTGAGGTCTATTCTGCCTTACATCTCCTCAAGTCCTTGAATAAATTCCAACATCCCCTGTCGCATGGATCCTTCCTGCTTCATAACAGACCATCACATTTCTGACACCATTAATGGGTCAACACTGAAGAATGGTAACTCAATAAATGCACCCCATTCCAGCCATCCAAATGTTCTCCAACATCAGCTGTCTCAAAGCCCTTTGCTACTTTACAAATGACAATAACGCTTCTGACATCATTTGTTAAATTTTCTGTTATTTTTTACTACTTCCCATTTTCACAAACATTACATGTCTGACACAATTTTATCTTATCTTCTCTATCTAACATATTTGCTAGTGCTCCACCCAAGAGCCCTTCCTGCCTCAAGAATGATCATCCCGCTTCTGACACCATTTGTCCTTAAATTCTGTGGAGGACCACCTGTCTCTCTTTATTATCGTCTTCCATCTTTTCTGGTGTCTCTTCTGCCTCACATCTTCTCAAGTCCTTGAATAATTTCCAACATCCCTTGTTGCATTGATCCTTCCTGCTTCATAAACGGACCATCGCACTTCTGACACCATTTGTGGATCAATCCTGAAGAATGGTAACTCCATAAATGTACCCCATTCCAGTTGTACAATTGTTCTCCAACATCAGCTATCTCAAAGCTCTTTGCTACCTTACGAATGACAATCCTGCTTCTGACATCATTTGTTACATTTTCTGTTATTTTCTTCTATTTCCCATTTTCACAAACATTACATGTCTGACACCATTTTATCTTATCTTCTCTATCTAACATTTTCGCTAGTGTTCCACCCAAAAGCCCCTCCTGCCTCAAAAATGAGCATCCCGCTTCTGACACCGTTTGTCATTCAATTCTGTGGAGGACCACCTGTCTCACTTTGTCATCGTCTGCCATATTTTCTGAGGTCTATTCTGTCTTACATCTTACCAAGTCCTTGAATAAATTCCAACATCCCCTGTCTCATAGATCCTTCCTGCTTCATAACGGACCATTGCACTTCTGACACCATTTGTCGTTCAACTCTGAAGAATAGTACCTCAATAAATTTACCACATTCCAGCCATCCAATTGTTCTCCAACATCAGCTGTCTCAAAGCTCTTTGCTACCTTGCGAATGACAATCCCACTTCTGACACCATCTGTTAAATTTTCTGTTATTTTTTTCTACTTCCCATTTTCACAACCATTACATGTTTGACACCATCTTCTCTATCTAACATCTTCGCACCCACCCAAAAGCCCCTCCTGCCACATGAATTACCATCCCGCTTCTGACACCGTTTGTCTTGAAATTCTGTGGAGGACCGCCTGTCTCACTTTGTCTTTTTGTGCCATCATTTTTGTTGTTTATTCTGCCTTACAACTTCTCAAGTGCCTCAACCATTTCCAAAGTCCTCTGTCTAATGAATTCTTTGTGCTTCATAACGCACCCTCGAACCTCTGACACTATTTCAGCCAGCCAACTGTTCTCCAACATCATCCGTTTCAAAGTCTTTTGCTGCCTTATGTCTGACCATCCCGCCTCTGACACCATTTGTTATATTTCATCTAATCTCACATCTTTATGAGTGCCTCACCCGAAGGCCCGTCCTGACTCTCGAATGACCATCCCGCTTCAGACACCATTTGACAAAAGGACTAACCTAAACTGGATTCCAAGTGCTTCCAACTGCTTCCACTGACCCTTGTGAAACAGATGTGGGTACATGTGATCAGATTGTGCAGGTGTACCGAATGTTGTGTCTCCCGAGTGTGCATTCCAACCCAGGAATGTTCTTTCATTCTCCTAATGTGACTTTTCCTCATTCCCCTTCAGCCTTTGCTCCACTTCCCTCATCTCCATCTGCTCTCAGACTTTCCCTGCAGGCAGCGATCAAATCACAGTTGAAGAATCCAAACAAGCTGGGAAGCGAGTAGGGGCGGAGCCTAGAGGCAGCCATGGGATTAGAACTCATAGATGCCCTCTTGGGCCACAGGCCCAGTGTTGTATTAAAGGCTTTGCGACGACGTGCTCATAGTTTCCTGGATGGCGTCGTGCACGGTGATGTTGACGTGAAATATGCCACACACACACACGCACGCACGCACACACACGCGCACACACATACACACACACACACACTGGATTAGCAGCATGAAGCTACAGCATCCAATGTTCCCTACCGTCCAAGGCCCTCAGGATCATAAGCATCCAGGCGGGTCGCACTCGGTCCACCTAAATACTTGTTGACCTGCTTTCGCTAAGCGCGCTTGTCCGGCCCCGTCTGGACAACTTAATGAAAAGACCATTTTTTTCTAGGACGCCAACGAGAACACATATTGGAAATCCATACCTTCGTGCAGCTGTGGTGGTTATGCCGATACGTTTACCTCGCAAGCAGATCGCCATCAGCACCCGTGTCGTCTTCCAGGAAGTTGTCCGGCTCGATAGTTTCACTTGAGTTTTATTTACATCAGCGAGTTGCGTCTTGTGACTGCAAAGCCACCGATCAATAATAAGCAAAGGAATGCTTTCAACCAGCAGAATGCTAATTTTCTTATGAATTGATTAATGTGGACCCCGACTTAAACAAGTTGAAAAACGTATTTGGGTGTTACCATTTAGTGGTCAATTTTACGGAATATGTACTGTACTGTGCAATCTACTAATAAAAGTCCCAATGAATCAATCAATCAAACACGTTTTTTACGCTGAATGATTTGTTTTCATATATTACACAGCTTTTTATACAACTTTTTTAGTCCGATCCAATACCTATGTCAGAGCCTTCAGTATCGGCCTATACCTGACACTGATATGAAACGATGTCAGCATGAATTCTCCATATTTTATTTCGTAGTGTGAAATGTTATAAAAAGTTTGGTATAGGGAAAATAATCAAGCAGAGAACAATGGTAGGCATTAAAAAGACTAACATATTTATTACTGGAATCTGTGTAATTCTGGTAGGAATTTTGTGTGAATGCAACCGCTGCAATACAACTGAAATGCATGAATGCAATTAGCATGCTGATGTTTGCATGCTAGCAGGCTAACGTTAGCATGCTAACACTTAGCTAGTGTCACAAATCAAGTTGTATGTCTCGGATGTAAACGGTTGTAAAATGAGCTAAAAAATTAGCATCTTCATGTTAGCATGCTAACAGTTAGCATTTGTCACATACCAAATTATATGACCCTGAGGTAAAGGGTTTCAAAATTAGCTAAAAAAAAAGTTAGCATGCTAATATTAATATGCTAGCATGTTTAATGTTACCATTTTAACAATTAGCATGTGTCACATACCA
The DNA here is from genome assembly GCF_033978795.1 of Nerophis ophidion. Lineage (NCBI taxonomy): Eukaryota > Metazoa > Chordata > Actinopteri > Syngnathiformes > Syngnathidae > Nerophis > Nerophis ophidion. Next base: position 23,883,039 of record NC_084629.1, read on the forward strand.
AGTTATATGACTGGGGTAAACGGTTGAAAAATTTGCTAAAACAAATTAGCTTGCTAATGTTAGCAGGCTAGCTTACTAACACTTAGCATGTGTCACATACCAAGTTATATGACTATATGACTCAAAAGTTATATATATATATATATATTTAGGTAATATGACTCTGGTGTAAACGGTAGCAAAATGAGTTCACCATTTTTGAGCAGGCTTACGTTAGCATGTGTCACATACCAAGTTATATGACACTGGGGTAAACTGTTGCAAAATAAGTTGAAACGTTTTTTTTTGCATGCTGATATTAGCATGCTAACACTTAGCATATGTCACGTACCAAGTTATATGACTGTGGGGTAAATGGTTGCAAAATAATCTCACAAATGTTAGCATGTCGAAATAAAGCTGCTAATAATCCTTTCGATGCAGCTGCACTGCAAAAACTGAAATCTAAGTAAGATTAAATATCTGAAATAAGGGTGATATTTTCTTATTTTCTGTCTGATAAGATAATTCTTCTCCCTTAGCAGATTTTATGTTAGTGTTTTACTTGTTTTAAGGGTTTTGGTCCTAAGTGATCTCAGTAAGATATTACAACTTGTTGCTGAGATTTTATGACCTATATTGAGTAAAACATGCTTGAAACTAGAAAATCAACTGATGCAAAGTGTCATCAACACTCACAAGTATGAAACTACTTTTTTAAAGTAATAATTTCTTACTTCTAGCATGAAAAAAAAATCATGATGCCGAGCGCTTATCATTATGTCAAGATAATGGCACTAGCATTTACTTAATTTGGCTTCACAGTGGCAGAGGGGTTAGTGCGTCTGCCTCACAATACGAAGGTCCTGCAGTCCTGGGTTCAATCCCAGGCTCGGGATCTTTGTGAATCCGTCGGTTCCCTCCGGGTACTCCGGCTTCCTCCCACTTCCAAAGACATGCACCTGGGGATAGGTTGATTGGCAACACTAAATTGGCCCTAGTGTGTGAATGTGAGTGTGAATGTTGTCTGTCTATCTGTGTTGGCCCTGCGATGAGGTGGCGACTTGTCCAGGGTGTACCCCGCCTTCCGCCCGATTGTAGCTGTAATAGGCGCCAGCGCTCCCCGCGACCCCAAAAAAGGGAATAAGCGGTAGAAAAAATGGATGGATGGATTTACTTAATTTAAGAATATTTTTCAACATATTGAGCAAGTGCACTTTTCTACCAAGAAAAGTGCACTTCTTATTAGTGGGAATATACTTATTTTAATTTTTTTTTGGGTTCATTGAGGGTATCTTCAATTAGGGTATCTAATTTTACTTGTTTTGGAAAGTCTTGACAAGCCAAATTCTCTTATTCTATTGGCATATAATTATGCTTAGTTCAAATAAAAAAACCCAAATTTTTGTATTTTATTTTCTTGTTTTTGAACACTCACTTTTTGCAGTGTGCTGCCATATTGTGGTGTCCACAACAAAAAGAAAAAAGACAGGAAGAGGTTGCCTTCAGCCACGGCTCTGAATGCCAGTGTTTTCTCACCCAGCGCTTTTTGAGTACTTTTGCTTGTACTTGAGTCAAATGTCTGAAAGCAATAGTACAGTTCCAGCAGAATATTTATACATACTCCAGTGTCATGTCCGCTTTAGTACAAGGAGAAGATGGAGGCCTTCCTCCACTCAAGAGTCAGGAAGTCAGGCCTCACATCCTCCCCGCGTGTTTACTTTCATTCGCCCTGGCCATCGCGTCACCGTCCTTGCTCAGGCTGTGCGGACGTGCTCGTGTGCCACTGAAATGTGCAGGAAGTACGCTTCTCCTCATATTCATGTCACAGGATGTCCACAACAAGTCTTACAAGAAGACTTAGTGGGGAGGGTTTGTGTTTCATGAGGTCAGAGGTCACTGGTGTTTTGGCACCTGCACCCTTTTTAGACTTTGTGTTTGAATCCAATGTACATACTGCAAATATTTATTGTACCTTATTTCCTTGAATTGCAGCCGGGGCGCTAATTGATTTAAAACCTCTTCTCACTCCTGCGCTTACCAAAGGCATGCGGTAAAAGTAAGCATGCGCTAATTATTTTAAAACCTCTTCTCACTCCGGCACTTACCAAAGGTATGCAGTGAAAATTTGAGTGTGGTGTAAGCTTGGACCTTAAAACCTACTGAATAGCTCTTAATCTTCATCCGTTTATGTGATTTCTAATTACCGGTATTGAAATCAGCCTCCTTCATTTTGAAAATGATGACAGGGGAAGTGTCACTCGTGACGTCACGAGTTTGACCAGGCGGTAATACTAAGCATGCGCTAATTATTTTGGGAAGCGAGTTTGACCCGGCAGTAATTCAAGGCAGGCGCATACTATATGCCCTGCGTCAATTCAAGGAAATACGGTATGTCCTTTCACTCCCATGTTGATTTTCTGTGTCGGCAAACATACATCCAAGGAAGATTTTATCCCATTTTAAATATCCATTAGTTTTTATCATGTAGTTTTACATCATTTGTATTATTTATTCCCCAAAAAGTTTTAGTTTTGTCTTTATCAACGATTAATTTTAACTTATTTTTTAATTCTGTTTTTTTTTTTAAATTAAGTTTTTTTTCTCTTTTACAAAAATATAGACTGTGTGTATTAAATAAAATACATGCATATGTATTTATGAATGTATTATACGTGCGTGTGTCTGTCTATATTTATATATGTATATGTGAGTGTTTATATGGTTTATATGTATATATATATGTATACAGCATATATACATGGACATGTATATATGTGTATACATATGTAAATACAGTATATATGTGTGTGTTCGTGTGTATATATATATTGTATAACATATATACATTGTAATATACACACTGAATATATATACTGTACATACAAACCCCGTTTCCATATGAGTTGGGGAATTGTGTTAGATGTAAATATAAAAGGAATATAATTATTTGCAAATCCTTTTCAACCCATATTCAATTGACTGCACTACAAAGACAAGATATTTGATGTTCAAACTCATAAACTCAATTTTTTTTTGCAAATAATAATTAACTTAAAATTTCATGGCTGCAACACATGCCAAAGTAGTTGGGAAAGGGCATGTTCACCACTGTGGGCTTCACGGTGGAAGAGGGGTTAGTGCGTCTGCCTCACAATACAAAGGTCCTGAGTAGTCAGGGTTCAATCCCGGGCTCGGGATCTTTCTGTGTGGAGTTTGCATGTCCTCCCCGTTAATGCGTGGGTTCCCTCCGGGTACTCCGGCTTCCTCCCACTTCCAAAGACATGCACCTGGGGATAGGTTGATTGGCAACACTAAATTGGCCCTAGTGTGTGAATGTGAGTGTGAATGTTGTCTGTCTATCTGTGTTGGCCCTGCAATGAGGTGGCGACTTGTCCAGGGTGTACGCCGCCTTCCGCCCGATTGTAGCTGAGCTAGGCACCAGCGACCCCCGCAACCCCAAAGGGAATAAGCGGTAGAAAATGGATGGGATGGATGTTCTTAAATTGTTTGACTATTTGCTCACGCAGTTGTGGACAAAGGGGTGTACCTCACCCCATCCTTTCTTGTGAAAGACTGATCATTTTTTGGGAAGCTGTTTTTATACCCAATCATGGCACCCACCTGTTCCCAATTAGCCTGCACACCTGTGGGATGTTCCAAATAAGTGTTTTATGAGCATTCTTTAACTTTATCAGTATTTATTGCTACCTTTTCCAACTTCTTTGTCACGTGTTGCTGGCATCAAATTCTAAAGTTACTGATTATTTGCCCCAAAATTTTTTTATCCGTTTGAACATCAAATATGTTGTCTTTTTAGCATATTCAACTGAATATGGGTTGAAAATGATTTGCAAACTATTGTATTCCGTTTATATTTACATCTAACAATTTCCCATCTTATATGGAAACGGGGTTTGTATATATATATATATATATATATATATATATATATATATATATGTCTTGATTGGATTATCCAGAGAATAGTGCTCGATACCGTGGTCGAGCGTAATATGTAGGTGTGGGAAAAATCACAAGACTACTTCATCCCTACAGAACTGTTTCATGAGGGGTTCCCTCAATCATCAGGGAACTATATATATATATATATATATATATATATATATATATATATATATATATATATATATATATATATATATATATATATATATATATATATATATATATATATATATGTTTATAGATTCCATTATAAGAATGATTGATATTAATAATAAAATACACATTTGTTTTTGTTTATTTTCAAACATTGAATACAATTTTTATTATTTTTGTTTTTTCCTTTTTTCACAAATATATAATATACACAGTGTGCATGTTATTAAAATGTATATGTATATATATATATATATACAGTATATACACATTTGTTTTAATGTATATATATAGTATAGGTTTACATACGTATACAATGTGTATATATACACTATATTTTCATATATGGATGTATAATTTCGCCACATCTAGTGTCTGTGTGTGACAATCATTGGTACTTTAACTTAATACATATAAAATTAAATATGATGTATTGTATTGTACATGTTTTATATAATTAAATGAAGTATCTAGTAGTTATATTAAAGAATACATAGCATAAATATATATAATAAATGTATATGATGTATGTAGTTATTGTAAATATTTTATGTTTGTCCAGTTAAATTGTCGTTATTTAATTGTTGTTGAGGATACATATTCTTTAGTCATATTTAAATATTATATTACTTAATTATAAAGTGATGATGCTTTTACTTTAAAAAAGCATTTAATTCCATTTGGAAAAACGTGTTATTTCTTTGTACTTGTCATACATTTTTGACTATATTATTTTCTTTATTTTATGGGAAATTCAGCTGCTGACACCTGTAAGAATTTGTATTAGCTATTAGCGGGGGACCAGTAGTTTGGGGAGGAGGGGGTTGTCACAAGTGACACCTCGTCAGCGTATCGCCGATGAAGGCCATGGTGGCGTTTTCTCGCCCAGCAGAGATGGAGCTGCCAGTTAAGGTCAAAATGATGGAAGTGACATGCAGGGGGACTGCTGCACACTCACAGCTGCGACTGAAATGTTTGTACGCTGGATCTCCCTCTAGCTGTGTACCTAATATTTAGTCCAGTGTTTCTGCTCTTCCGTGGGATTTTTAACCGTAAAATTGCTCAGTTACACCATCTTATTATGATTCAAATTTTTTTCCGCTGCTCTTTTGCTGATGTTCCTGCTTGGGATTTCCAATTAATCCAGTGGTTAAGTCCCAGATGTTGAAAAATGAATTGTCCATGTCATAAAATGCCATTTTCATGCCAGGCTTCATCCAAACTGCGTGTTATTAGACTTTGACACTCACACTCCTTTTCTCCTTAAATCCACAAAAACTATGGTCCCACTTTGGAAAAGTCTGGCTTTGAGCCGCCGGAATAAGGATGAAAGGAAGATGGAGAGAAAACAAAAGGGTCTAAGAATTGAAAAAGGGGATTAGTTAGTGAGTGAAAGCCAACACACGCCTTGTCAATCGTCATCACTCGTCACATATCAGCTTGTTATTTATTTACAAATGCAAAAAAACCCCACAAACTTCCTGCCTGGGCCTCACAAAGACGACTGTGATTCGAGCACGCCGCTAAAAATATTTGACCTGTCTATTTTTGAATGCAGCCATGTCAGTCTGTGCAGGAAGTGCAGCCAATTACTGTACACTCCGCCCTTTGCTTTCACTGGTGCACTTTTGCAGCCAGCACAGGGAAGGATGGAAATGATCAGTTCCGGGGTCAAACTGTCACCGTCACCGTAACATTTTACCATCACTCACTGTCATAAGTGTAAAAATGAATAGTCTGCAAACTAAGGATGTTTTTCGATTAAGTTTTTTTTTTTTATGCTGCCGATTTCAATACCGATCATCCATGAGTGAGACCACATGCAGCAACTGTCATAAAAAAAAAAAAAGAAAATATCAACACAATATTTAAACTCATTCTTTATTGTCTTTCATCATATACAATGGTTTCATCAAAACAAATTCAATACTACACAATATCAAAATTAAACTAGAATTTGCAATTCCGGTAGCATGAGTGGAAGTGAAATGCTTGAATGTCCAGGGTGAGTGGAGTGTGTGGATGTAGGAACGGTTCGAATCGGTTGAGAAATGTGGGATGTGCAGTATTTCGTATAATGCCCATTCATTGTCAATGGGGAGGAATTCCCAGTAATTCCTGGTAATCAGGAGATTTTTGGAACCCAAAAACATCCTGGCCTCAATGTCCATTACGAGTGGAGTGTGTGGATGTTGGAACGGTTCAAATCGGATGAGAAATGTGCGATGTGCAGTAGATCGTATGATGCCCATTCATTGTCAATGGGAAGAATATCCTGAGAAAAGGGGGAATTTTGGGAAAGGGAAAACATGTTTTGCATTTTATACAGCGGAAGAGTAGTGTGAAAAGTTGGAATGGGGTTTAAAAAGTTTGGGCATTGTAGAAGATTTGAATAGGAATTTTCTGGAAATTTGGGTAACTCAAGAAAACCGGAAATTTTAGAAAATATTGATACTAGCACAATTGTTGTAGATCAGTGTTTCTTAACCTTATTGGAGGTACCGAACCCCACCAGTTTCATATGTGCATTCACCGAACAATACTTTAGTGAAAAAAAAAATGTTTTTTTTTTTCTCAAATTCAAGAAAAGGTCATGTTTTTTTTACTTGTGCACAAAATGAACCGTGCATGAACATCACCTTGTTCAAAGAACAAAACCAACACAGTGCATGAACTCAAAAGAAATTAAACACCTTACACACATTACCATGAATTGATTCACTTGGACCCCAACTTAAACAAGTTAAAAAACTTAATCGGGTGTTACCATTTAGTGGTCAATTGTACGAATATGTACTGTACTGTGTTAACTGTACTGTTTCATGTAATGTATTCTCTTCCTTTGCAATCTGCTAGTAAAAGTTTCAATCAATCAATCAAAAAACCTGCAAATTAGATGGAAAATAAGAGGGAACATTGTTTGGGGGTGTCCATAATACGCTGACAGGGAGAAGTTTTTATTTACACGGTAAGTCGGATGTGTCTTTACCTCCGTGGCGGAGACTCCGTCGAACCCCTGAGCCCGACTCACCGAACCCCTAGGGTTCGATCAAACCCAGGTTAAGAACAACTGTTCTAGATGATACGAATGGCTTGGTGTTGGAATTTTTGGAATCGGTTGAAACATTTTGAAATAGTAACAGTTTGAATTAAGAATGAGTATTTCGTAATTCCTGGAGTTTCGGTAAAGCCGGTAATTTGTACAAAAAAAAAAAAAGTGTGTTTGTTGTCTCAACTAAGTGGAATGTTTTAAAAGCCGGATGGTCAAAAACGGTTGAAAAATGTGGACTATGAAAACTTTCGAGGAAGAGGCGAACAAGGGGCTTTGGAAAACCGTGAAATCTAGGAATTCCTGGAATTTGTTTGAACTTGGAAAATGTTAGTTTGATTGTTTAACATAAATAAATAAATAAATGATAAATGGGTTGTACTTTGACACTACTTCCACATTTACCCATTCACACACATATTCACACACTGATGGAGGGAGCTGCCATGCAAGGCGCTAACCAGCACCCATCAGGAGCAAGGGTGAAGTGTCTTGCTCAAGGACACAACAGACGTGACAAGGTTGGTACTCGGTGGGGATTGAACCAGGGACCCTCGGGTTGCGCACGGCTGCTCTCCCACTGCACCATGCCGTCCCATGAGTGGCGTGTGTGAATGGTGGAACGGTTCGAATCGGTTGAGACATGCGGGATATGGAGATGTTTGTGTTTTGCCCATTCATTGTCAATGAGGAAACATTCCTGGTAATTCCGGGCAATCAGGGAATTTTTGGAACTTTTTTGGAACTGAAAAACATGCTGGCTTCAATGTCCATGCCGAGCAGAGTGTGTGGATGTTGGAACGGTTCAAATAGGTTGAGAAATGTGGGATATGCAGTAGATCGTGTAATGCCCATTCATTGTCAATGGGAGAGTATTCCGGGAAAAGGGGGAATTTTGGGAAAGGGGAACATGTTTTGCATTTTATACAGCGGAAGAGTAGTGTGGGTGGATGGTTGAAAAGTTGGAGTGGGGTTTAAAAAGTTTAGGCATTGTAGAAGATTTGAATGGGAATTTCCTGGAAATTTGGGTATCTTGAGAAAACTGGGAATTTTAGAAAATATTGATACTAGCACAATTGTCCTAGATGATATGAATGGGTTGGTGTTGGAATTTTTGGAATCGGTTGAAACATTTTGAAATAGTAACAGTTTGAATTGAGAATGAGTATTTTGGAATTCCTGGAATTTCGGGAAAGCCCAGAATTTGTACAAAAAAAGAATGTGTTTGTTGTCTCGACAGGGCTTCACGGTGGTAGAGGGGTTAGTGCGTCTGCCTCACAATACGAAGGTCTTGAGTAGTCTGGGGTTCAATCCCGGGCTCGGGATCTTTCTGTGTGGAGTTTGCATGATTCCCCGTGAATGCGTGGGTTCCCTCCGGGTACTCCGGCTTCCTCCCACTTCCAAAAACATGCACCTGGGGATAGGTTGATTGGCAACACTAAATTGGCCCTAGTGTGTGAATGTGACTGTGAATGTTGTCTGTCTATCTGTGTTGGCCCTGCAATGAGGGGGCGACTTGTCCAGGGTGTACACTGCCTTCCGCCCGATTGTAGCTGAGATAGGCACCAGCGCGCCCTGCATCCCCAAAGGGAATAAGCGGTAGAAAATGGATGGATGTTGTCTCAACTAAGTGGAATGTTTTGAAAGCGGGATGGTCAAAAACGGTTGAAAAATGTGGACTGTGAAAACTTTCGAGGAAGAGGCGGACATAGGGCTTTGCAAAACTGGGAAATCTGGGAATTCCTGGAATTTGTTTGAACTTGGAAAATGTTAGTTTGATTGTCCAACATGAGTGGAGTGTGTGGATGGTGGAACGGTTCAAATCGGTTGAGACATGCGTGTAGTGCATTGTCAATGAGGAAACATTCCTGGTGATTCCGGGTAATCAGTGAATTTTTGGAACTGTAAACCATGCTGGCTTAAATTTTCACTTTGAGCGGAGCGTGTGGATGTTGGAACCTTTCAAATCGGGTGAGAAATGTGGGATGTGCAGTAGATCGTATAATGCCCAATCATGTCAATAGGAAGAACATTTCTGGAAAAAAACGGGAATTTTGGGAAAGGCAAAACATGTTTTGCATTTTGTACAACGGAAGAGTAGTGTGGGTGGAAGTTTGAAAGGTCGTAATTGGGTTTAAAAATTTCGCAAAATTTGGAGAATTTCGGACATTGTAGAACATTTGAATGGAAATTTCCTGGAAATGTGGGTATTCCTGGAAAACTGAAAATTTTAGAAAATATTGATACTAGCACAATTGTTCTAGGTGATATGAGTGGCTTTGTGTTGGAATTTTTGGAATCAGTTGAAAAATGTAAGTTTGAATTGAGTGGGTATTCCGGAATTTCTGGAATTTCAAGAAAATCAGGAATTTGTACGGAAAAAAACTTTCTGAGAAAAAGGAGTGTTAGCGCAGCGCTAATGAAGAAGGAATGCTAACATGGCGTTAGCGTCACAACGTTAGCTGTGCTTGAGTAAATGGAATCCAAAAAAACCCAAACAACTTCAGTGTAGCTAGTTAGCATAAAAATTCCTAGCTCCTCCACCTCGGCCCAAAAGTACTACAAAACAGACCTTGGGGACGGCGTGGCGCGGTTGGGTGAGTGGCCGTGCCAGCAACCTGAGGGTTCCTGGTTCAATCCCCACCTTCTACCAACCTCGTCACGCCTGTTGTGTCCTTGAGCAAGACACTTCACCCTTGCTCCTAATGGTTCGTGGTTAGGGCCTTGCATGGCAGCTCCCGCCATCAGTGTGTGAATGTGTGTGTGTATGGGTGAATGTGGAAATAGTGTCAAAGCGCTTTGAGTACCTTGAAGGTAGAAAAGCGCTATACAAGTATAACCCATTTACCATAACCCATTTACCTTTTTTGCGGCTAGCTTCGAAAAGCACGTTGTGCTAACGTCAAACTCTTTAAAGCAGTTGACTAAAACACTATTCCTTTTTTTCCCAGGATCCTTCAGTGCAGAAGGTGGGCGGCAGCAGAAAGAAGACTGTGTCCTTCAGCAGCATGCCCTCTGAGAAGAAGGTACTTTGCTGGTTTTTTTCATCATCATTAACCGGGCGTTGATTTTCGTGCCCTTAATAATGATTTGGAGTGCATGAGAAAGTAGAGAGGGTAGGTTGGACTTTTATTTTATCTCACAATGGGGTGATTAGTTTTTTACAGACAGTAACAGAAATAAAACGTAATGAAAAACAAAAATGCAGTAATAAATACTACATATTGCACAGTAAAATGTAGAGATAAAAGTTAAAATAAAATTAAAAGAAAATGAAGCTACGGCCATCTTGTAACGATAATGGGGGGGGAAAAGTACACCAGGAGGTTACCCACAGCCACAGATAGATAATTAGAGCATGCAGTGGTTGTTTGCTTTTATAGACCATATACTACCGGAAACCATGCAGTTGATTGAATTCTGCCACCTTGTGGAGTTAGTTAAAATAAAACTTCATCGAGAGGTTGCCTACAGCCACAGCTGGATTATTAGAGCCAACAGTGTGTATTTGCGTTAGTAGTCCACACACCCTGCTAATTGTTTAGATGTACATACAGGACTTCAAATGTAGCTACTTCAATATTGTGGAGTTGATTTAAAATCAGTAGGTTACCTACAGCCACATATAGTCCAAGATAATTTGCCTATGTCGATGCTGCTGTCCATTAACTAGATTGTAAATAAATCAATGTCGTCAAAACAAATCAAATTAAGTAACGTCTTCATGAATATGCAAAATTTTTTGCAGATTGTAAGAACGGCCACAATACTCGGAGAAGGAGGTGCAAATGTGATCATTTAGCATTCCCGATGTGATTCATCCAGACTAAAACTGTTCCGCGGCCGCTGTTTTGCATCTTTATTTGGTACATTTGAAATGTGCGTGCAAATTAACTGGAGGCCCTCAGTAAAATGAGAGAGAGAGAGAGAGAGAGAGAGAGAGAGAGAGAGAGAGAGAGAGAGAGAGAGAACACTAATAGTACACATCGTTTCATACTTTGCACTTGTTATTAATTGGCAACACCAATAGTACACATCATTTTATAATTTGCACTTGTTATTTACTGGCAACACGGATAGTACACATCATTTTATAATTTGCTCTTTTTATTAACTGGCAACACTAATAGTACACATCATTTTATAATTTGCACTTGTTATTAACTGGCAACACTAATAGTACACATAATTGTATAATTTGCACTTGTTATTAACTGGCAACACTAATAGTACACATCATTTTATGATTTGCACTTGTGATCAACTGGCAACACTTATAGTACACATCATTTTATAATTTGCACTTGTTATTAACTGGCAACACTAACAGTAGACATCATTTTATAATTTGCACTTGTTATTAATTGGCAACACTAATAGTACACATCATTTTATAATTTGCACTTTTTATTTACTGGCAACACTAATAGTACACATCATTTTATAATTTGCCCTTTTTTCAACTGGCAACTCTAATAGTACACATCATTTTATAATTTGCCCTTGTTATTAACCGGCAACACTAATAGTACACATCATTTTATAATTTGCACTTTTTATTAACTGGCAACACTAATAGTACACATCATTTTATAATTTGCACTTTTTATTTACTGGCAACACTAATAGTACACATCATTTTATAATTTGCCCTTTTTTCAACTGGCAACTCTAATAGTACACATCATTTTATAATTTGCCCTTGTTATTAACCGGCAACACTAATAATGCACACCATTTTATAATTTGCACTTGTTATTAACTGGCAGTTCTAATAGTACACATCATTTTATAATTTGCACTTGTGATTTGGGTTCCCAGTAGATCCGGCCTTATACGTCCTGTATGTGTGGTTGTAGTGGCCGGGTGAATATGCCGTGCTTCTTCCCCGGCAGGTGAGCAGCGCGGCCGACTGCTTGGCCTTCATGCAGGGCGGCTGCGAGCTGAAGAAGGTGCGTCCCAACTCCAGGGTCTACTGTCGTTTCTACACGCTGGAGGCCGACCTGAGCTGCTTGCGCTGGGAACCCTCCAAGAAGGACGGCGACAAGGCTCGGCTGGACATCGGCAGCATCCGAGAAGTCCGAACCGGTAAGAGCACCGAGACCTTCCTGCATAACGGCCCTCTCTCGGAACACCTGGCTGAGGAGGCGGCCTTCTCCATCATCCATGGCGAAGTCTACCAGGTAGGAACTCGGATTGTTTCAGTACTTTCTTCCGCTCTAGCCTAACGTTTTCGTCCTCGCAGTCCCTGGACCTGGTGGCGCTGTCGGCCGACGTGGCTAACATCTGGGTGACGGGCCTCCGCTACCTGCTGGCGCACCCGTCCGTCATCGGCGGGGCCGCAGGGAGCTTGGGCGAAGGAGGAACCATGGAGGGCAGCCTGGGCAGCAAGCTGAGGAGCGAGTGGCTGGTGGCCGAGTTCGCCCGGGTGGACGAGGACGGCTACGGGATTGTGTCGGAGGACGTGGCAGTGGCAACCATCTGTAAACTGTGTCCTGGAATCAAGGAAGCTAAGGTGCGCTTGTTTTGTATTCTTTGAAATGGCCGCGTTTCCGGACTAAAGAGCGCAGCGGTATATAAGCCGCACCAGACTATAAGCCGCACATACATTCGTTGTAAAATTAGTTATTTACACAGAAATATTTTGTAACTGTTAATTTACATACCTTAATTGTTTCCAAACGGTGTCTGTCACACGGCAGTAAAACGGCTGATCACACAAAACAGAAGTCTTCGTCATGGACCCACGAGCTGCAGAAGCTAGTTCTTTAAACAGACTCAATAACAGCACGGTGACGTCAAAACTGAAACAATACAAAATATATGCCAATTTTAAGTTAATAATGCTAACACAGACACTTGTAAATGTGTTGGCATATTAGCTAATTTGAACAAAGCTAGCTTCATTACATTAGGATAACACGCACACATCTGCATGAAAACAGCCCTACAGCCATCACATCTTGGACGGTTTGTTGTAGTTATATTGTAAAACTTACAAACGTTCTGGAGTGATGAATGAAGAATCCATAGGGGTGGGAACACCATGGACCGCTAGAAACTGGAACGGCACTTGTACTTCCGGTTCAAAGCTTTAAACTGCAGGCAACACTGCAGCAAGTAAACTTGTCCAAACGATGGCGACATAGCACTAACTAAAACACACATTTTCAGTACCCCCTTTCTGCCTGTGTGCAGCTGGGATAGGCTCCAGCACCCCTGCCACCCCATAAGGCAGTGGTTCTCAAATGGGGGTACGCGTACCCCTGGGGGTACTTGAAGGTATGCCAAGGGGTACGTGAGATTTAAAAAAAAATATTCTAAAAATAGCAACAATTCAAAAATCCTTTATAAATATATTTATTGAATAATACTTCAACAAAATATGAACGTAAGTTCACAAAGTGTGAAAAGAAATGCAACAATGCAATATTCAGTGTTGACAGATAGATTTTTTGTGGACATGTTCCATAAATATTGATGTTAAAGATTTCTTTTTTTCTGAAGAAATGTTTAGAATTTAGTTCATGAATCCAGATGGATCTCTATTACAATCCCCAAAGAGGGCACTTTAAGTTGATGATTACTTCTATGTGGAGAAATCTTTATTTATAATTTGATCACTTGTTTATTTTCAACAAGTTTTAGTTATTTTTATATCTTTTTTTCCAAATAGTTCAAGAAAGACCACTACAAATTATCAATATTTTGCACTGTTATACAATTTAATAAATCAGAAACTGATGACATAGTGCTGTATTTTACTTCTTTATCTATTTTTTCAACCGAAAAAGCTTTGCTCTGATTCGGGGGTACTTGAATTAAAAAAATGTTCACAGGGGGTACATCACTGAAAAAAGGTTGAGAACCGCTGCCGTAAGAGACAAGCGGTAGAAAATGGATTGGTGGATAGTGAAAACTATTTGCCTCGTGGCTGTCAACGAAGAAAAATCCATCAATTAGCCGCACCGTTTTATAAGCCGCAGGGTTCAATGGTGGGGTTTATCTTTTTTTATGTCCATAGTCAATAATGTGAAGTTGTCTGTTCCATGGTCAAGCTGTAACCAACAATAAAACATTCATTAAGTGTTCAGGCAATGTTTAGATGTAAGTTATGAACTGCTGTACAAGTGCAACACAGCAGGATGCAACTAAATCAAAATAAAATTAAGTAATACTTGATAACATTTAGGTGTATGACTAGCGACGAATAGATACGGTACCCATTTCTGGTACCTGGTAAACAATAATGGTACTCAACAGCACAAATTTTCAGTACTTTTGTGTGTGGTAATAAATTATAATTGTTTTTAATGATAAAATGTCATTTTTATTTCAATATTTAAAAATGAGCTGATTATGATAACTGCTGTCCAGTCTTGTTTCTTTATCGCATTTCTGAGTCTCCTTTGCAAGTATGACATTAAGTTGCAATCACACTTGCACGTCCATGTTTGTTGGTTAGTCCGTTCATTCTTTGCTGTATATTGTCTTTTGTTGCGCCCTAAAAAGTGTTAAAACTCTTAAGTATTGTACTTGTTAGGCACCAGCTGTTTTATTGTAACGTGTATCTTAGTGGTAGTTTTCATTAACACATTTGGAGGTGTTGAATGTAAAATCGCTAATGCTAATAAGTAGGGATGCTAATGGATATTAGCATCAAGCTAGCGAATTGGTGGAAAAGTAAGATTTTACTTAACTTACGTTGGAGCGTTTTTTGAGTCAAATTCTTGGTTGGAATTGAACATTGCAACATTACCTAGAGGTAGTTTAGCCAAGTCCGCTCTCAGTGCTGCTGGAGTGGTCGCCAAGTGTCACGCTTCTATGGTTATAATCGCACTTCCCCAATAAATCCAATTAACATTCTCACTCTGTTAAAGTCTTGTTTGTTTGATATTTCTTACAAAATACTGAAAAATTGGACAAAAGTACTTTCATAGTACGCAAGCCTTACAAACTACAATTTCCCGAAGGAGACCGGACCGATACGGTGCCAATTCCCGGTACCATGAATCGAATACCAGTACATTTGTGTGGTAATAAATAGTAATTTGTTTATTGATAAGATCAAAATGTATTAGTTAAACATTCAACATTGAGTTGATAATAATAACTCTGCTGTTTCTTACACTTCTAAGTCTAATTGGCGAGTATGCGTTCACCTTAGTTTGTCATTGGTGGGACAGGAAGTAGTCTTTGCTGTTTAGTTGCCAGTCTCGTCTTTTGTTGAGTCCTACAAAGTGTTTGTACTGTAAGTACTGTACAGTGAACACACCAGCTGTTTAATTGTAACACATCTTAGTTTAGCAAATTAAAAAATGTTGAACTAGCCATGTGAAATCGCTGATGCTAATTGGTAGCTTGTATACGGCATCCATCCATTTTTTCTACCAGTTGTCCCGTTCGAGATTGCGGCAGGGTGCACAGCCAATGTGGATATGGGGCGGTATAGCTCGGTTGGTAGAGCGGCCATGCCAGCAACTTGAGGGATCCAGGTTCGATCCCCGCTTCCGCCATCCTAGTCACTGCCATTGTGTCCTTGGGCAAGACACTTTACCCACCTGCTCCAAGTGCCACCCACACTGGTTTAAATGTTACTTAGATATTGGGTTTCACTATGTAAAGCGCTTTGAGTCACTAGAGAAAAAGTGCTAAATAAATATAATTCACACTTCACTCCACAATGTAAATTAGCGTGGAGCTAGCACATTTTAAAGTTAAAGTTGAAGTTAAAGTACCACCGATAGTCACAAACACACAAGGTGTGGTGAAATGACCCTCTGCATTTGACCCATCCCCTTGTTCCAACCCCTGGGAGGTGAGGGAGTAGTGAGCAGCGGCGGTGGCCGCGCTCGGGAATCATTTTGGTAATTTAACAAGTGGAGCCTTACTTTTCAGTCAGACGTACCTGCTTTGTTGGCATAGAAAATTGCAAAATTAACTAGAGGAAGTCCGCAACGAATACGCTTGTTTTCCCGCCAAGTGCTTGAGCCGGTGTCGAGTATGAAACCAAATGAGACGTCACGTGCAACTATGGTATCGAAATTTGTTACCGTTTGATTCTGCGTAGTACCGACAGACTTCAGTTGGTACCAATTCCCTTCCCTAGTCACCGTCCATGTTGGAACCGCAGCTCTTGGGTACCGGCAGCACTCGTGCACACTATGGGGGCGGTATAGCTCGGTTGGTAGAGTGGCTGTGCCAGCAGCTTGAGGGTTCCAAGTTCGATCCCAGCTTCTGCCATCCTAGTCACTGCCGTTGTGTCCTTGGGCAAGAATCTTTACCCACCAGCTCCCAGTGCCACCCACACTGGTTTAAATGTAACTTAGCAGGCATGTGATTTTTCCGTCTAAAGTCGGAATTCCGTTTTTTTTAATCTCGGGGGAAACAAAAATTTATTGAACATATCTACCAATCAACTGTGGCATAATATAAGTTATATTACGCCGTAGTTTATTAGTCGATATGTTCCTTGTGACCAATCAGGACATCTGTTATGAATGATGACGTTATCACCGCCATTTTCCAAATGTAAACGATGTCGGTTCTCGAGAGAAAGGACGCTTCACGAGTAAAATAAATTGATAAACATGTCAAAAATAAGTTTCGATGGGACTGGATGGAAAGGGAAATCACTGTTACTGTTGGGAAGAAGGAAGTTACGACTTTGTTCGGCGATTTTATTCGGAAAATCGATCGTCCCGGAAAAGTTTTGTGCACGTGGTGTCATGATAATATTGACTATGGATCACGAGGTTTCAAGGCTTTGGAAGTACATGCGAAACGCCAAAAACATATGAAACAACTTGAAGCAAGGAAAACGAACTTTTCACTAGCTGGTACTTTTGGATGTCAACCGAAAGTGAGCAAACCTTGCGGACTTCATCCTTTGTTTACATCGACAACTGCCGTAGACATCCAGAGGAAAGATCCACCCAAACAACCCAATTCAGTTGCAGACAGGGTAGTTAATAATGAGGTAAGCGAAAAAATATTTGCTTGCGAAATACGCATGTTTGTTTTAAATATTAACCAATTATTGCTTTGCGAAATATAAGTGGGTTTTTCTAAAAATAAAAAGACACATGAAAATATATTATGAAATGACATAAATTCAAAGAGTCGCATTATTGATTCCAGTTAACAATTTATTTGAAATAAATTTGCATATACTATTTTGTAATATTAAGTTCTTATGTAGTATCATGTTAGGGAAAACTCATGTTAGGGCTTTCCGAGCAAGTAAATGTGTGAAGTGAACTGAAGTAATGTGGTAAAACTGTAAATAAACTGTAGATAAAAACACTGATCAATGTGACTCCTGTGGATGTGACATGAACACAAGATGTAAATATTAGTGACTAAATACTGTTGGGACTGAACCATATACAGTGATTCATTAGGATAATTGGGGCATGTATGTTCTATTAATGATGTTTTCATGTCTTTAAACGCTAAAATATTTTCTTTAAATGGTGCTGTCTTTGTTCATTTTAGCATGTTAAATTGGTGAAAAACCAGGAGCTTCGGGGGGCGTTGCCTTGTTGTCCCCCAACTTATACTCCAGTGTGACTTATATATGATTTTTTTCCTTCTTTATTATGCATTTTCGGCCGGTGCGACTTATAGTCCGGAGCGACTTATACGCCGAAAAATACGGTACTGCTCTAAATAATAAATTTTCCCTCGCATTGAAACTTTGCAATATAAAATACAAATTCTGGTGTTGGACTGCAGGGAAATGCTGGATGGACATTTGTGCTCGTCATAATCGACAGCGAGCGTCTGTCTCTTCCATCCCTCGTGTCCTCTGCTGTCACAATAGCAGACATGATATCAGAGTGGAAGTGTTCTTTGTTTTCTTCTTCCCAGGCAGACGAGGAGCCCAGAAGGAGACAGAATGTTAACGAGAAACTAGATTAAAGTCCGAGTGGGAGGGGGCGAAGGACAAATGAGCGAGACATGGTCCTGTATCTGGGCCACGTCCAGTTCCTCAGCGGAACACGTTGACTTGATGTCATAAAAGAGTTGTGGATCTTGGCTGTCTTTGGTGTCACGTCGACACACCTTCAGTATCACGGCCTCTCCTGGACTTGGATTGGATTTGTTGTTGTGTTTTATTTTTTTTCATTTAATCGCCACAGGTACGTCTTCGCTTTAAGGAGATCCAGCGCAGCAAGGAGAAGCTGACCTCCCACGTCACGCACGAGGAGTTCCAGGAGGCCTACTGCGAGCTATGCACCCGCCCCGACGTCTACTTCCTCATGGTGCAGCTGTCCAAGGACCGCGAGTATCTGGACCCTCAGGACCTGCGCCTCTTCCTGGAGACGGAGCAGGGTCTGTCCCTGGCCACGACAGAGGGCTGCTTGGAGCTCCTGAGGCGCTACGAGCCCTCAGATCAGGCCAAGGAGAGGGGCTTCCTGGGCTTGGACGGCTTCGCCCGCTACCTGCAGTCCCACGAGTGTCAGCTGCTGGACCCGGAACACGAGGGGGTCTGCCAGGACATGAACATGCCGCTGTCCCACTACTACATCAGGTATGTCCAGGGTCAAACATCGTACAATCCTTATTCACTCTCCAAGAGACCTTTTAAGCAATTTGTTGTCACCTGGTGTTAATACTTTAGAGATATATTGGACTTTTTACCACAGCTGTGTTTACACGCTGAAGATTGTACTGACATTTTTATTGTTGTTGTTGCCATCACTTTCCAACAAATAGGACATATATTTAAGTTTGCCGTTGATAAAACGCACTCAGGAGCTGAGAGCGGGGTAAAACCTCTTGCAGCCTGATTGGAGGACATATATATATACTGTGTATATATATATATATATATATATATATACATATATATATATATATATATATATATATATATATATATACTATGTATATATATATATAGATATATACATACATATTTATGTATATATACTGTGTATATATATATATATATATATATATATATATATATATATATACCGTGTATATATAGATATAGATATAGATATATTCATGTATATATACTGTATATATATATATATACACTGTGTATATATATATATATATATGTATATATATATATATATATCCTCTCTGAGCTGCTACCTTACCGTGGTAGAGGAGTTTGCGTGTCCCAATGATCCTAGGAGCTATGTTGTCTGGGGGCTTTCATGCCCCCTGGTAGGGTCTCCAAGACAAACAGGTCCTAGGTGAGTGATCAGACAAAGAGCAGCTCAAAGACTTCTATGGAATTGCAACAAAATGAACTCAGATTTCCCTCGCCCGGACGCGGGTCACCGGGGCCCCGCTCTGGAGCCAGGCCCGGAGTTGGGGCACGATGGCGAGCGCCTGGTGGCCGGGCCTGTTCCCATGGGGCCCAGCCAGGCACAGCCCGAAGAGGCAACGTGGGTCATCCCTCCAATGGGCTCACCACTCATAGGAGGGGCCATAGAGGTCGGGTGCATTGTGAGCTGCGCGACAGCCGAAGGCAGGGCACTTGGCGGTCCGATCCTCGGCTACAGAAGCTAGCTCTTGGGACGTGGAACGTCACCTCACTGGGGGGGAAAGAGCCTGAGCTAGTGCGCGAGGTAGAGAAGTTCCGGCTGGATATAGTCGGACTCACCTCGACGCACAGCAAGGGCTCTGGAACCAGTTCTCTCGAGAGGGACTGGACTCTCTTCCACTCTGGTGTTGCCGGCAGTGAGAGGCGACGGGCTGGGGTGGCAATTCTCGTTTCCCCCCGGCTCAAAGCCTGCACGTTGGAGTTCAACCCAGTGGACGAGAGGGTAGCTTCCCTCCACCTTCGGGTGGGGGGGACGGGTCCTGACTGTTGTTTGTGCTTACGCACCAAACAGCAGTTCAGAGTACCCACCCTTTTTGGGTACACTCGAGGGAGTACTGGAAAGTGCTCCCCCGGGTGATTCCCTTGTCCTACTGGGGGACTTCAACGCTCACGTTGGCAACGACAGTGAAATCTGGAGAGGCGTGATTGGGAAGAATGGTCGCCCGGATCTAAACCCGAGTGGTGTTTTGTTATTGGACTTTTGTGCTCATCACGGATTGTCCATAACAAACACCATGTTCAAACATAAGGGTGTCCATATGTGCACTTGGCACCAGGACACCCTAGGCTGCAGTTCCATGATCAACTTTGTAGTTGTGTCATCGGATTTGCGGCCTCATGTTTTGGTCACTCGGGTGAAGAGAGGGGCGGAGCTTTCTACCGATCACCACCTGGTGGTGAGTTGGCTGCGATGGTGGGGGAGGATGCCGGACAGACCTGGCAGGCCCAAGCGCATTGTGAGGGTCTGCTGGGAATGTCTGGCAGAGTCTCCTGTCAGAGAAAGTTTCAATTCACACCTCCGGGAGAACTTTGAACATGTCACGAGGGAGGTGCGGGACATTGAGTCCGAGTGGACCATGTTCCGAACCTCTATTGTCAAGGCAGCCGATTGGAGCTGTGGCCGCAAGGTTGTTGGTGCCTGTCGTGGCGGTAATCCCAGAACCCGTTGGTGGACACCAGCAGTGAGGGATGCCGTCAAGCTGAAGAAGGAGTCCTATCGGGTTCTTTTGGCTCATAGGACTCCGGAGGTAGTGGACAGGTACCGACGGGCCAAGCGGTGTGCAGCTTTAGCGGTCGCGGAGGCAAAAACTCGGACATGGGAAGAATTCGGGGAAGCCATGGAAAACGACTTCCGGACGGCTTCGAAGCGATTCTGGACTACCATACGCCGCCTCAGGAAGGGGAAGCAGTGCACTATCAACACCGTGTATGGTGCGGATGGTGTTCTGCTGACATCGACTGTGGATGTTGTGGATCGGTGGAAGGAATACTTCGAAGACCTCCTCAATCCCACCAACACGTCTTCCTTTGAGGAAGCGGTGCCTGGGGAATCTGTGGTGAGCTCTCCTATTTCTGGGGATGAGGTTGCTGAGGTAGTCAAAAATCTCCTCGGCGGCAAGGCCCCGGGGGTAGATGAGATCCGCCCGGAGTTCCTTAAGGCTCTGGATGCTGTGGGGATGTCTTGGTTAACAATACTCTGCAGCATCGTGTGGACATCGGGGGCGGTACCTCTGGATTGGCAGACCGGGGTGGTGGTCCCTCTCTTTAAGAAGGGGTACCGCAGGGTGTGTTCCAACTATCGTGGGATCACACTCCTCAGCCTTCCCGGTAAGGTTTATTCAGGTGTACTGGAGAGGAGGCTACGCCGGATAGTCGAACCTCGGATCCAGGAGGAACAGTGTGGTTTTCCTCCTGGTCGTGGAACTGTGGACCAGCTCTATACTCTCGGCAGGGTTCTTGAGGATGCATGGGAGTTTGTCCAACCAGTCTACATGTGCTTTGTGGACTTGGAGAAGGCATTCGACCGTGTCCCTCGGGAAGTCCTGTGGGGAGTGCTCAGAGCGTATGGGGTACCGGACTATCTTATTGTGGCGGTCCGCTCCCTGTATGATCAGTGTCAGAGCTTGGTCCGCATTGCTGGCAGTAAGTCGGACACGTTTCCAGTGAGGGTTGGACTCCGCCAAGGCTGTCCTTTGTCACCGATTCTGTTCATAACTTTTATGGACAGAATTTCTAGGCGCACCCAAGGCGTTGAGGGGTTCCGGTTTGGTGGCCGCGGGATTGGGTCTCTGCTTTTTGCAGATGATGTGGTCCTGATGGCTTCATCTGGCCAGGATTTTCAGCTCTCGCTGGATCGGTTCGCAGCCGAGTGTGAAGCGACCGGAATGAGAATCAGCACCTCCAAGTCCGAGTCCATGGTTCTCGCCCGGAAAAGGGTGGAGTGCCATCTCCGGGTTGGGGAGGAGACTCTGCCCCAAGTGGAGGAGTTCAAGTACCTAGGAGTCTTGTTCACGAGTGGGGGAAGAGTGGATCGGGAGATCGACAGGCGGATCGGTGCGGCGTCTTCAGTAATGCGAACGTTATATCGATCCGTTGTGGGGAAGAAGGAGCTGAGCCGGAAGGCAAAGCTCTCAATTTACCGATCGATCTACGTTCCCATCCTCACCTATGGTCATGAGCTTTGGGTCATGACCGAAAGGATAAGATCACGGGTACAAGCGGCCGAAATGAGTTTCCTCCGCCGGGTGGCGGGGCTCTCCCTTAGAGATAGGGTGAGAAGCTCTGCCATCTGGGAGGAACTCAAAGTAAAGCCGCTGCTCCCCCACATCGAGAGGAGCCAGATGAGGTGGCTCGGGCATCTGGTCAGGATGCCACCCGAACGCCTCCCTAGGGAGGTTTTTAGGGCACGTCCAGCCGGTAAGAGGCCACGGGGAAGACCCAGGACACGTTGGGAAGACTGTCTCCCGGCTGGCCTGGGAACGCCTCGGGATCCCCCGGGAAGAGCTAGACGAAGTGGCTGGTGAGAGGGAAGTCTGGGCTTCCCTGCTTATGCTGCTGCCCCCGCGACCCGACCTCGGATAAGCGGAAGATGATGGATGGATGGATGAATGGATATATATATATATATATATATATATATATATATATATATATATATATATATATATATATATATATATATATATATATACTGTATGTATGTATATATAAAGATATATACATACATACATATTTATGTATATATACTGTATATATATACATATATACTGTGTATATATATATATAGATATATATGTATATATATATATATACACAGTATATATATACATACAGAGTATATATATACATACAGTATATATATATATATATATATATATATATATATATATATAAAATAAATATATATATATATATATATACATACAGTATATATATATAAAATATATATATGTATATATACATACAGTATATATATATATACTATATGTATGTATATATAAAGATATATACATACATACATATTTATGTATATATACTGTATATATATATAGATATATATGTATACATCTATATATATACACAGTATATATATACATACAGTATATATATATATATATATATATATATAAAATAAATATATATATATATATATATACATACAGTATATATATATACATATATATATATAAAATAAATATATATACGTATATATACATACAGTATATATATATATATATACATATATATATATAATAAATATATATATATATATATATATATATGTGTATGTCCAGGGTGTACGTCGCCTTCCGCCCGATTGTAGCTGAGATAGGCACCAGCGCCCCCCACGACCCCAAAGGGAATAAGCGGTAGAAATGGATGGATGGATGGATATACAGTATATATATATATATATATATTTATGTATATATATATATATATATATATATATATATATATATATATATATATATATATATATATATATATATATATATATATACAATAACCAAAACCAGAATACAATGATTTGCAAATCCTTTTCAATTTATATTCAATTGAATGGACTGCAAAGACAAGATATTTAATGTTCGACCTGAGGAACTACATTTTTTTTTGCAAATAATCAATAACCAATAATGTAATGGCCACAACACATTGCAAAAAAGTTTGCACAAGGGCATTTTCACCACTGTGTTACATGGCCTTTTCTTTTAACAACACTCAGTAATAGTTTGGGATTTGAGGAGACCAATTTTCTGTGCACCCATTCTTGCTTGATATACAGCTTAAGTTGTTCAACAGTCTGGGGTCTTTTAGGCTTAATAATGCGCCACACATTTTCAATCGGAGACAGGTCTGGGCTACAGGCAGGCCAGTCTAGTACCCACACTCTTTTACTATGAAGCCAAGCTGTTGTAACACGTGGCTTGGCATTGTTGAAAAAAGCTGGGGCGCCCATGATAACATTGCTTGGATAGCAGCATATGTTGCTTCAAAACCTGTATGAATCTTTCAGCATTAATTGTGCCTTCACAGATGTGTAAGTTACCCATGCCTTTGGCACTAATGCACCCCCATACCATCACAGATGCTGTCTTTTTAACTTTGCGCCTATAATAATCTGGATGGTTCTTTTCCTCTTGGTCAGAAGAACACAACGTCCACAGTTTCCCCAAAAAATTTGAAATGTGGACTTGTCAGACCACAGAACACTTTTCCACTTTCCATCAGTCTATCTTAGATGAACTCGGGCCCAGCGTTTCTGGGTGTTGTTGATAAATGGCTTTTGCTTTGCATAGTGGAGTTATAACTTGCTTTTACAGATGTAGCGACAAACTGTAGTTACTGACAGTGGGTTTCTGAAGTGTTCCTGATATCCTTTACACACTGATGTTGCTCTTTGATGCAGTACCGCCTGAGGGATCGAAGGTCCGTAATGTCATTGCTAATGTGCAGTGATTTCCCCAGATGCTCTGAACCTTTGATGACATTACGGACCTTAGATAATGAAATCCCTATATTCCTTGCACTAGCTCATTGAGAAATGTTGTTCTTAAACTGTTTGACAATTCGCTCACGCATTTTACACCAAATCATGGCACCCACCTGTTCCCAATTACCCTGTTCACCTGTGGGATGTTCCAAATAAGTGTTTGATGAGCGTTCCTCAACTTTATGTCTTTTTGCCACTTGTGACAGCTTTTTTGAAACATGTTGCAGGCATCAAATTACAAATGAGCTAATATTTGCAAAAAATATCAAAGTTTACCAGTTCGAACTTTAAGTATCTTGTCTTTGCTGTCTATTCAATTGAATATAGGTTGAAAAGGATTTGCAAATCATTGTATTATGTTTTAAGTTATGATTGGTTTTGGGTTTTGTATATACATCTATCCTGTATACCGTAAATGTGGGCTATAGAGTGCACTGTTATTTACATAATTTTACTCAAATTTACCCACCAAATTTTACAAGAAGCAAATATTTTTACATATGTTAGCTAGTGTGTGGCGCGACCCCGAAAGGGACAAGCGGTAGAAAATGGATGGATAGATGGATAGCTGCACCGCACCATAAACCGCAGTAATAAACCGGTACGACATATTTTATAAATATTTATTTACATACCTTAATTGTTTACAAACAGCTGATCCAACAAAACAGAATCATGGACTCGCTAGCTGCAGAAGCTGGCTCTCTGATCAGCTAAACAGACTCAGTAAGTCCATGGTGATGTTTTGGTGAGTTTGTAAAACTGAAACAACACAAAAAGATTGCCATTTTGAGTTAATAATACTAACACAGACACTCGTAAGTGTGTCAGCATGTTAGCTAATGCCAACAACTGGCTTGATTACATTATGATAGCACGTACAAATATGCATGAAAACACTCTTACAGACATCACACATGGGACAGTTTAGTAAGTAAGAATTGTCATAAGTATATTGCAAAAGTTACAAACGTTGCTTGGAGTGATGAATAATCTTTTTGAACAGAAACGCTGTACTTCTGGTTTTAAGCAGAAACAGGACGTACATTTTCAAGCGGCATCACCTGCAGTGAGTGAACTCATCCAAACGATGGCGCCATAGCACAAACTATAAAACACATTTTCACTGCCCCTGCCGACATATGTGAAAACTATTTGTTTAATACAAAGCCTTAGGGTTGTTAGCGAATAAAAATCAATAAATTAGCTGCACTGTTTTAAAAGACGCAGGATTCAAAGCGTAGCAAAGAGTAGCCCTTGTTTTCCGGAAAATACGGTTTGAATATTTGTTTTAATTAATGCCACAATATTTGAAGTATAATGAGTGGTCAGAACCCACACGGCGGTCTGGCGAGAATCTCTTGTGAAGTTTCCCAGCGTACATTTTAATCTGCTACTGGTTCTTTCCCTACAGTACCTCCTACCGGTCCTACCTCCTGGATGATCAGGTCCATGGCAGGGCGGACCTTGGCGGTCTGATCAAAGCCCTGCAGTCTGGTTGCCGCTGCCTGGAGCTTGGAGTCACCGACGGCCCGGAAGGAGAGCCTCTCCTCGGGGTGAACTACGGTCCTGACATCTCCTGTCACCACCATCACCATCATCAGCAGCACCATCACCACGTGCCAGTCACCATCCGCTCCGCTCTGGAGGTGGTCAACAAGTACGCCTTCCTGACCTCGCAGTATCCTCTTCTGGTCTACTTGTGTCAGCGCTGCACACCCGGCCAGCAGCGCACCATGGCACAACATATGAAGAAGGTGCTGGGTTCCCGACTCTACACTCCAGAGTCTTTACCCGTCAGCCTGGGAGGACGAGCCACGACCCTTCCGTCCCCCGAGCAGCTGAAAGGACGCATCCTCATCGTGGGCAAGAAGCTTCCTCCAGAGCACGAAGGCTCAGATGGGGAGGTGTCTGAGGAGGAAGAGGAGGTAGGAGGCGGAGGACCTCTGGCTGGACGTAGAATGACCATCCCGGGTGAGGAGGATCTGGGCGTGGTCTTGGTGGTCCCGCCTCCCTCTCAACCCAGGAAGCTCCGCCTTCACAAAGACCTCTCTGACCTGGTGGCCATCGCCCGCACGGGCAGCCGCCACTTTTACGCCCAGAGAGCTGCTCACAAGCAGCGCTCGCCGCCCGGCAGTCCCAGCTCTCCCAGCACCCCCTCGGCCGCAGAGAACCCCTACTGGACGCTCTGCTCCCTAGGCGAAGGCGAAGGCGGGCGCCTCACCACCGAGAGCCCGGAGGACCTGGTTATGTTCACCAAGCGCACTCTGACCAGGGTGCGGCCCAGCTCGGTGCGCCTGGACTCCAGTAACCCCAACCCGCAAGGGTACTGGAAAGGAGGGGTGCAGCTTGTGGCCTTAAACCAGCAGACCCCCGGCGCCATGCTGGACCTTCACAAAGGACGCTTCTCTCAGAACGGAGGGTGCGGGTACGTTCTAAGACCCGCCGTCATGAGGGACGAGGTGTCGTACTTCAGCGCTCATACGCAAGGATGCGTGCCTGGGGTGCCGCCTCAGACTCTCCGCATTAAGGTTTTCTTTTCTTCAACTTTCAACATATTCCATAAACCCTCCACCTAAATCCCTCTTCTGTTCTTCTCCAGGTCATTAGTGCCCACAACCTACCCAAACCTCAGGGATCGGGCGCCAAGGGGGAGGTCATTGACCCCTATGTGGTCCTGGAGCTTCACGGCGTTCCTGCCGACTGTGCAGAACAACGCACGCGCACGGCACTGCAGAACCAGGACGACCCCCTCTTTGACGAGACCTTCGAGTTTGAAGTAAGGCATCTATTTGTTTTTTTTCCCCATATTTTTACAAGGCCTGTTAAACGCCAAAATATTTTATGATGTTTTTTTCATATCACTTCAATCTGGCACCGTAAGTCTGAAGAAATCATAGAAAATGTTCTTAGGAATATAATTAGTTAAACATACCTTAATATTCACAACCTTGTTCCAGTTACTAAGTATTAGGGCTGGGCAATATGGATGAAAAAGTATATCTCGATATATTTTTACTTCGACTCGATATTCGATATATATCCCAATATATTTTGCGGTGAAATTATACATATAAAGATATTAATTTTTGAGTGAAATTCACTGAAATTGACAACGACAACTGTACTGTAAACCAGGGGTCCCCAAAATGTTTCCCACCAGAGACCGGTTTAATGTATGCATTATTTCTACGGACCGGCTTTTCAAGTGTGGCAGATAAAAACAGCAAAACACTTTGCATGAAAAATCAACTCACTATAACGCTGAAATAATGGGAGTCCTGGACGTGTTTCTTTGCAAAAAGATGGTCGCGGCACGTTGATGGCATATATCATATACCAGTGTTTCTTAACCATAGGGCCAGGGCGCAGTGTTGTGCCACGAGCACCACCTAGAATGTAATATATGTGTTTTTTCAGCTGTGGTCCGCATAGGCCACAGCGGTACTTAGTTGTAATACACTTTTCTACCACTTGTGGCAGTAATGACAATACAAAACAACCAGAGTGAAATTCATACAGAAATTTCTTAAGCGCACAAATTATGACTAAAGTGGTATTTTCCTATGCATTTTAATTTTATTGACAGTTTAGTTCAAAAACATATTTATCGTTAATTTATTGAAGAGGTTCATTTAGCCTACTGACGTGTATTTATAAATGGTTGATTTATATAGGCTAGTAAGGTAAAGTGTTGTACCTGACAGGTTTCGGCTACTTTGCTTCTGCAGCCTTCATCAGCGGTGTCGCTTGATGTTAGCGTGACATGTTAGCGTGACGTTGTCTGTGAGTGTTATATGGATTGTACCATCCCACCTGAAGTGGTGGGATAGTGGCGTCCCCTGGTGTGCGTCAGGGGTAGGGCGGGGCGCCCCCTGTCGTCTGGAGCAAAGTAGCCGAAATTTGTCAGGTACAACACTTTACTTTACTAGCCTATATAAACCAACCATTTATATATATTATTAATTTAGTTTATTTATTTTAGCAGAACATAATGTATATATCGTATGTCAATTTTATTTTGTCTAATCAGTCTGACCTAAGCCTAAGGTTTATCTGTTAAATTAATAATTCAATCTTTGTGATTAACACATGCTTTTATATAATTTTACAAGGTAGGGAACTGTAAGTAGGTCAGATTTTATTTTATTGTATACGACGGGCTCGGGATCTTTCTGTGTGGAGTTTGCATGTTCTCCTCGTGACTGCGAGGGTTCCCTCCGGGTACTTCGGCTTCTTCCCACCTCCAAAAACATGCACCTGGGGATAGGTTGATTGGCAACACTAAATTAGCCCTAGTGTGTGAATATTAGTGTGAATGTTGTCGGTCTGTCTGTGTTTTGGCCCTGCGATGAGGTGGTGACTTGTCCAGGATGTACCCTGCCTCCCGCCTGAATGCAGCTGAGCTAGGCTCCAGCACCCACCGCGATCCCAAAGGGGACGAGTGGTAGTAAATGGATGGATGGATGGATGGATGGATGATCAAAATCAAGAGTTAGATTACTAATTCAGTAATAATATTGTAGTCGGCCCTGTGTCCCTCTGTAGTGTAGTCCTGAGGTCAAACAGGTTAAGAACCCCTGCTATATACAAGGACCCTACAGATGAAAATGAGCCTTGATGAGCAACCTGACGGAGGAAAATTGTATACTATAACAAATGGCGACTTCCTGTCAGGAGTTGTAATATACATCTATAAACAAGCTTATTGGTGTGTTTAGTGGGACAGACAAAAGTTAAGTTGGAGAAAATGTTTTAGTTTATAAATCAATTAATGTTTCTGTTCGGCCCGGTAGAAAATGCGTCACGGACCGGTACCAGTCCCCGGACTGGTGATTGGGAACCACTGCGTAAACAGTCAGTGGCACTTTTTAACCCAGTTAGTCAAGATTGGTTTTAACAGCACAGAAAATAAACTTTTTAAGTAGCACAGAATTCCATAACATTAATAGAAAAAATATATATTCTTTCCACGTAAAACAAATAACATAGCTGTGCAAATGATACAAAATGTATCAAAACTCAGCTAAAAATTACATTTGCAGGCAGGCACTTTTTAATTCCCAGTCGATGATGTAATGGACTGTCTACCTTGTACGGTTCTGGTCAGCGCCAAGTAAGTGACTTGACTTAATTCTGCGGCTTTGATCTTCTGCACTTCAGCATACATTTTTGGCAAAATTTCTTGTGGGAAATGTGCCCGGCTTGGCAACTCGAGAGCAGTTTTGATTTGGGCTTACAAAGTAAACAACTCAAAAGAATGTTTTATCCAGACGCATACATTTGTCCAAATGTGGCCAAGTAGACACATTGTGGGTTTCCTCGACGTTGTCTACATCGCTAAAAGAAAAATCTAAAGACAAGAATCCCTCTGCCATCTTCCACTATTTTTTTTAATATATAATGGGCCCGCTTGAATATTTTCTACGACTCTCTCGTCGTCATTTGGGATGTCTGTTGTGATTTCCCTTCCTGGGTGCATGGCTCGCCCTATCTTGCCTCTGATTGGTCTGTCCCCAATATCTTGCTCTAATCTTAACTGATCGTGACTCATCATAATAAACAACCAACCAATCATGGATGTTCTTATACGTGCAAGCACATCTTGGAAGGAGGAAAGGGAGGGGTTTAGTAGCGAGTGGGAAGCGGAGGAGAACGAGGTTGGTCATTTTAACGTGAAATTAATTATTACGATATTTTCTTAATTCATATCTTGTTTAAAAATATATCGATACATCTTAAAAACTCGATATACCGCCCAGTCCTACTAAGTATTACTTCTTATTATAGCAGGTTGAATAAAACAGACATTGCAGCCTGATTATATGTTGTATTTGATCACATTCAAATAGTACTTTGAGTTTAGGATAATATTAAGCAATATTATCATTGGTTATCTTCAGGTGCGATAGCCAATCAGATCACAAATTTGTTGACAGTAGACCTCCTTTATGAGGGGCCGTTAGAGACATTATTCAGAATGCCCTCTTAGATACACTCCTGACATCCTCTCCCATAGATGACTGAAAAAATATTCTCTCATTCACACTACTAACATCTTCTCAAACACACTACTGACATCCTCTCATACACACAACTGACATCTCATACACACTATTGAAATACTCTCATACACACTACTGAAATCCTTTCATGCACACTACTGAAATCCTCTCATACACACTAGTTTCAAGTTTATTCACAATACCATATGACAATTACAGTAGTGGTGAAATGTCATCATTTAAACTGACATCCTCTCATGTACACTACTGAAATCCTTTCATACACAGTACTGAAATGCTCTCATACACACTAATGACATCCTCTCATACGCACGACTTAGATCTTCTCACACACTACTGACATCCTTTCATAGACACTACTGAAATCCTTTCAAACACACTACTGAAATGTGTTTCTCTCATACACACTACAGACATCTTATAGACACTACTGACATCCACTCATACACACTACTGAAATCCTTTCATACACACTACTTAAATCTTCTCATACACACTACTGACATTTTTTGCTCTGATACACACTGCTGACATTCTTTCATACAGACTACTAATATCATATTATACACAATGCTAAAATATTTTTCTCTCATACACACTACTGAAATCCTCTCATGCACACTACTTAAATCTTCTCATACACACTACTGAAATATTTTGCTCTGATACACACTACTGACATCCTCTCATACACACTACTGATATCATCTTATACACAATGCTAAAATATTTTTCTCTCATACACAGTATTGAAATACTCTCATACACATTATTGCATGTTTTCTCTCATATACACTACTGAAATCCTCTCACACACACGACTGATACTCTTTCATACACACAACTGAAATGTTTTTGTCTCATGCAAACTACTGAAATCCTTTTATACACACTACTGAAATACTCTCATACACATTACTGAAATGTTTTTCTCTCTCACACAACACTACTGAAATCCTTTCATGCACACTACTGAAATGCTCTCATTTACACTGCTGAAATGCTGTTATATACCCCCGAGCTAGCTAACCTGTACTAGCCGCTGAAATGGTCTGTCCGACACATCCAGTCAACCGACGATGAGCTGTATCCAGGCTTCCGGCTTCCGATGGTTGCTGCAAATTTTGAGTTTGAATATTTCATTTTTTATTTTTTCACTTTTAATATGCCTTCCGGCCCAGTACAGCTGGGATAGGCTCCAGCCGCTACCCCGAGAATGACAAACGGAAAAAAAATGAATGGATGTAATATGTTTTCATAATTATTTAAATTTTGACAGTACCACGTAGAGATATGTTTTTAATTGCTGATGCGGGCTTATTGATTTTAAATGCACGGGAAAATAGCCTGTGAGATTGAGGCGATTCAATACACAGTAGTGCGCAATTGTGTTTCTGTTCGGCATTTCTCCAGTCGTGGTCATGTGGGGACCTGAATAATGGTATTATGAGAGGTATTTATTAAAGTCATACTAAGTGGAACATCGCTGAAAGCCGAGGTATAAAATACACGGCCCGCCACTGGATTCTCGTAATACATCATTTGATATATAAATGACTATAAAACCTTTTCAAAACAGGTTACAGATGACAAAGGCTTCTCATAATCAATAAAATCAACGGTATCAATAATAATGATAATAAAAATGTAAATGGATTAATGTCCCCAACCTAAAAAATATTCTTAAAAAAAGAGAGGAGATATATACAAATCTCTCTCTCTCTCTCTCTCTCTCTCTCTCTCTCTCTCTCTCTCTCTCTATCTCTCTCTCTCTCTCTCTCTCTCTCTCTCTCTATCTCTCTCTCTCTCTCTCTCTCTCTCTCTCTCTATATATATATATATATATATACAAACAGTATGTTAATATATTTTATTTAAAAAAATATTAAATACAACATGGTCAAAAGATTTTATTATGTGTATAAGTACTCTTTGAGGACTTTCACAACGTGATAATTATATAAATGTATTACTGTTTTTGTCAATTGATTCTCAAAAATTAGTAATTACAGTAATTGTGACCAAAATGATCACGGTGTGAAAGTGCTCAAAAAGTGTGTATACATAGTAAAATTTATTGACCAAGTTGTATTTAAAAACTTTTTTTTTAATCGAAATAAATAGACACACATTATACTTTATGATGCTGGCAAAAGAAACATTAAATACTATTCTCGTTTCATAAGGGCTATATAATTTTTTAAAAATATGTTAATATTCTTCCATTTTAATGTGTAAACATTTTCAAATGTGTTTTTGTTTTTTTTTTAGTTTAAATTGAGTGTTCAAATTTGCTTCCCTTCTGGTTTATGTGACATCACGTGACTTCACTTCCTGTAGAAGTCTGCGATGACGTGACACTGTTGAGTATAAATCACTTTCTTCTATTTATGTGACTATCTCAGTGGCTCAGACAATAACGGGTTTGTATAAGTTTAGTTTGGTATATGACGTTTATATGACTGTTACAAATATGCGCCACACTGTGAACCCACACCAAACAAGAATGACAAACACATTTCAGGAGAACCTCTGCAATGTAACACAACACAAACACAACAGAACAAATATCCAGATTCCCTTGCAGCACTAACTCTTCCGGGACGCTACAATATACACCCCCCCGCTACCCCTCACCTCAATCCTGATTACGTCATCAAATATTCCTCTTTTATAAATATTTTTTGTGGAAGATTTTGCATATTTTGTGGGTTTGCTATAAAAAAACATAGTTTTGTTTGAAAAAAAAAAAAGAGCGGAAAAAAAAACTAACAAAAAAAAACGTAAAATAACTAAAACATTTTGAAATGAGGAATAGATCTGAAGTTGATGTTGACTCCAGAGATTTAAGCGTTAAATATAAAATGAATGTATGCTCTGGCACACCATTATCATCATTTCATGGCCGAAGCAAAACACTTTTTACAATTTTATACTGAAATAAACACACCTACAACTTATTTAAAACAAATATAGAAAAAACTACCAGCAGCGGTAAAGTTTAGTTCCATGAAGGAAAGAAGAAAATGAATAAATGTTTGTAACTGAATACATTTACATATGTATACACGTGTTTTCTTTTTTTAATTATTTATTTTAATGAATTAAGTAACGTTTATGGCAACCTTTTTCCAAAATACAATATATAATGTGAGATATAACAGGACAATGCATACGTTTATCATTTATTTTCAAAACGCTTACAAAAAAGTGGGACCCCAAAAATTTACTTTGGGACCCCATTTTTATGACTTGACATTTTGAAAATTCCTAGTGCCAATACTGCTGTCAACAGAGGAGAAAAAATGCTTCATTTAAATAAATATATTATTCATAAAGCAAGTTCAAGTATCATTGGCAAATGTTCACCTAGTCCCGGCCTTGGCGTGCTGCCCGCCTTGGCACGCATATACGTGGCCTCATTTGGGATTTCAGAATATGGTCAGCCTACCTTAAGGGGAATTTTTTTTTACCCATGTTTTATCCAATACTGTATATTAGCTTTGAATGTGTTCTACTTGCTTGTAGCCAAAGTGTCATTCTCTGGCTGCCATCGAGGCTTCCAGCGCGGTCACTACTTTAAGGCTTCGTGACATCCTCTATGAATCCCCGCGCGTGGAGTTGGAAGCACAGGCGCGTGTTGTCATGCCAAAAGTTGGTCAACTTCTATCGACTAGAATGACACTGAACGTCGTTAGCATTGAGTGTTCCGCCGCGTTTTTCCCGCTGTTGTCGTTCAAAATCGTCAAAGATGAAGTACATTAATAGTTTTACTCTCCACTATAGGCAATCAGATCAATGGCGACACTAAATTAGCCCTAGTGTGTGAATGTGAGTGTGAATGTTGTCTGTCTGTGTTGGCCCTGCGATGAGGTGGCGACTTGTCCAGGGTGTACCCTGCCTTCCGCCCGATTGTAGCTGAGATAGGGACCAGCGCCCCCCGCGACCCCAAAGGGAATAAGCGGTAGAAAATGGATGGGTGGATGGATGAACATGAACAACAGGCACGTCAACAATGACTCCACTCTAAGTATAGATACTATATAAGTATGTAAGTAGTCATTATTCAAGTACATATAAGACATCTTGGTGGAACCTCCTTGTGAAAGCTATATTATACCATGAATTGATTAATGTGGACCCCGACTTAAACAAGTTGAAAAACTTATTCGGGTGTTACCATTTAGTGGTCAGTTGTACGGAATATGTACTGAACTGTGCAATCTACTAATAAAAGTTTAAATCAATCAATCAAACATAAACAAGACTTAATTAAGACAAATTTAGGCCCAAAATAAATAAAATGTGATTAAAAAAAAGCAGGGGGAAAATTGTTTCTCGTAGTAGGCAAATGAATATTATTAAAAGGGACTAGACTCACTTTTTGCATATATTAGTATTTTTATTGTTGTGCAGGAATCACCTTATTTATTTATTTTTTTTAGAAATTAACAGTCTGGATGACATCATAGTCTGATTTGCATATGAATTTTTTTTTCAAAAGGCTAAAAAAAATAAATGTATGTATATATATATATATATATATATATATATATATATATATATATATATATATATATATATTTGGTTCCGATACAATGCCGATAAGTATTTTTCGATGCTAACATTGATCATCAGGAGTCATACGTACATTTATTATTTTGAAGCATGGAATGTTAGAAAAGGTTGGATCAAGTGAAATGAGTCAAGCGAAACAATGGTAAATCAGAAAATAACTGACCAGGTGTATTTATCATTGAGCACCTGGAATGGATGTATGCTGTCTTTAAGTTAAAGTGGAGTGGTCATTGTTTTGTGACGCAAGTGGCCACAGTCATTTATTAAGTTAAATGCGTGACCCGTTACTTACTGGATACTTTGTTATACACATTGACAAATGTGCTGTTTTAGATGGCAATATTGTTGAATGGAGGACACTTATTCCATAGTATGTCTAGCTTGTATGCGATTGGGCGCTTAGCTGTTGTGTAGCTGCTAGCTCCTACTCGCCTATTATTTACCATGATTACCTTTTTTAAATGGCTAAACTACAAGAAGAGGCTTACAAATATATTTGAAGACAAATGTTGGTGTTATTGTTAGTTGTTTATATCATATTTTCAGATTTGTCATGGTACACTAAGTCATTTTGCTTTTTTTTTGGGAAAAAGGAAAAAGTCAGATTTTTTTTGTACGGTTTCCTAGAGTGCCCGGAAAGGCACCTTATAAGTTAAGTGTATTATTGTATTGTGGTGTTACATAAGTACTTATTTTGCTGCAAACTTCTTTTAGACTTAACATTTAGAGTGGAAGGGCTGCACGGCAATAAAAGCATCTTATGTGATTGTGCCGAAGTCCTCCATCAGCCTCCAACGCACTCAAGTTGAAGGGCTCAGCTTTTTTAAATCAGGCGGCGGCCTAATGAAGCATTATTTTGCTGCGGCGCACAATGCCAACCGACGACCGCTGTGTTGCTGATTGGGCTCCTTCACCGCTTGCCCACCAAGTCGTGGCGTTTCCTCAGCGGCGCCTGAGCTGCTGCGACGGACTGTCACATGTGATGCGGCGTCTCCTTGCTGACGTTATCTGCTGCGCCTTCAGCTTCTTGCCTCAGAGACGGACAACTTAAATCTCCTGAAATACTGAAAGGAAACCTATGGAGGTCTATTCGTGGCTTTGTAACCAAAGCTTGTTTTTGACTCAGAATTTATGAAACTGAATTTTTGGCATTTTAATTTTTTTTACAACAAATTATATTTTCATTTAAAAAAACATTGTTAGCAAAATGCACGTTTAAAAATTTAGTGTATAAAAATGAAGTTTTAAGAAATTCACTGTTTTAAAATTCGGTATATAAAAATTCAGTTTAAAGAAATTAAGTGAATAAAAATTATGTTTATAAAAATGTTGTGTTTTAAAAAATATCAGTGTATGAAA
Source organism: Nerophis ophidion (assembly GCF_033978795.1). Taxonomy (NCBI): domain Eukaryota; kingdom Metazoa; phylum Chordata; class Actinopteri; order Syngnathiformes; family Syngnathidae; genus Nerophis; species Nerophis ophidion. The sequence continues at coordinate 23,919,497 of NC_084629.1, forward strand.
ATTTAGTGTATAAAAATTCAGTGTTCTAAAATTTTGTGTATAGAAATTAGGTGTTTTAAAACTCAGTGTATACCAATTCAGTGTATACAAATGGAGTGTTTTAAAATCGAGTATTTTAAAATCCTGTCTATAAAAATTCAGTGTACAAAAATCAGTGTTTAAAAATTTCCTGTATGAAAATTTACTGTATAAAAATGACGTGTTTTAAAATTCAGTGTTTAAAATTTCAGTGTTTAACATATCGGTGTAAATCTTTTCAGTGTTTAAAAAATAGATGGAATAATTCAGTGTGTAAAACTTTTGTTTAAAAAAATTCAGTGTTTAAAAATTTAGCCTGTAAAAAATCACTGTTAATAAAAGCAGTCTTTAAAATTTCATAAAAGCAGTCTTTAAAAATCACTGTTTGAAAATGTACTGTATAAAAATGTGTTTTAAAGTTCAGTGTTTAAAAATTCACTGTATAAAATTTCAGTGTGAACATATTCAGTGTGTAAAAATTCAGCTTAAAAAATTCAGTCTATAAAAAATCTTTGTTTGAAAATTTTGTGTATACAAAAATTCAGTGTAAAAAAATCGGTGTCAAAAAATTTTGTGTTAAAAAATCTGTTTTTAAAAATGTACTTTATAAAAATTTAGTGTAAAAAAATGTCTGTGTTTAACAATTCTGTGTAATAATTCAGTGTGTAAAAATTCAGTTTAAAAAAATTATGTGTTTAAAAATTCAGTGTATAAAATTTCAGTGTAAAAAAAGTCAGTGTTTAAAAATTCAGTCTAATAATTCAGTTTTAAAAAATCCAGTTTTGAAAATCTCAGTCTATATAAGAAAAAAACATTGTTTTGAAAATTTAGGGGTATCCATAAATTCTGTGTAAAAAAAATAGTGTATAAAAAAAAATCAGTGTTTAAAAATGTGCTGCATAAAAATGTTGTGTTTTAAAATTCAGTGTATACAATTTGAGTGTAAAAAAATGTCTGTGTTTAAAACTTCAATGTAATGATTCAGTGTGTTAAATTTCAGTTTAAAAAAATTCAATGTTTAAAAATTCAGTTTATTAAAAACAGTGTGATGAAAATCTGTGTTTAAAAATTCAATTTATACAAAAATTCAGTGTAAAAAAATCAGTGTTTAAAAATTTAGTGCATAAAAAGTCAGTGTATGGAAATTATCTGCTTCAAAAAGCAAGACTCACTTCTGGTAAATTAAGAGACTGAAGCAATCAATCTAAACTATTATACACTGAATTTTTAAAAACTGAATTTTCATACATTGAATTTTTAAACACATGCATGTTGCTCACACATTTTTTTCAATTAAATTGTCAGCATATTTTGAAGCAAAAACATTTAAAATACAAAATTAAAACGCAAAAAAATCAGTTACATAAATTCAGTGTGACAAAAAAAGCTTGTGCAATAAAGACAAAAATTAACTTCCATAGAAACGCGAGTGATTCAGTGGAACCCGTTTATGTCGACGCCCCTTAGACTGTCTGACTCATTATTATGTCATCATAAGATATTTTATATTCCTTTTTAATGGATACAGTCATTTTATTGCACGTCTTAACTACGAAAAAAACGTTTTAGCGCAAATCTTTTATCATGGTTGCTCACATTTTTTAAAAAGTACATGATTCAGTCAAAGAATCCAGGTCCCATGCATTTATTTTGTAAGTTATTTTGCACTGAACAGCATGCTAAGTTATCAACACTCAAACATATGTCAACACAAACTGAAGTGACCTGATTCAATTCAACTGACATTAAATGGCGGGAAATTAAATTACATGAAATTAAAATATAGTGATATTGAAGGAAATAACATGAAGTGACATGAAATTCAATTGTATGAAGTCACATGACGTTACATAACACGACATTACATTGAGTTAAAAAAAACATGACCAAAACTGACATAAAATTTAACTACACAAAATTACACGACCTAAAATTAAAACTTCATGAGATTATTTTATATGACATGAAATGACTTTACATAACATTACCAGACATGAAATCACACGACCTTACATGAAATTAAATGACATTCCATGAAATTAGGGCTGGGCGATATAGCCTTTTTTTAATATCTCGATATTTTTAGGACATGTCATGATACACAACATACTGTACATCTTGATATTTGGCCTTAGCTTTGAATGAACACTTGATACATATAATCACAGCAGTATGATGATTCTATCTGTCTACATTAAAACATTCTTCTTCATACTGCATTAATATATGCTCATTTTAAAGGCCTACTGAAATGAGATTTTCTTATTTAAACGGGAATAGCAGGTCCATTCTATGTGTCATACTTGATCATTTCGCGATATTGCCATATTTTTGCTGAAAGGATTTAGTAGAGAACATCGACGATAAAGTTCGCAACTTTTGGTCGCTAATAGAAAAGCCCTGCCTTTACCGGAAGCATGTGTGCGTGACGTCACTAGTTGCAGGGCTCCACACTTAATTACATTGTTTATACTGGGAGCCACCAGCAGTAAGAGCAATTCGGACCGAGAAAGCGACAATTTCCCCATTAATTAGAGCGAGGATGAAAGATTCGTGAATTAGGATATTGATATTGAAGGACTAGAAAAAAAAAAAGCGACTCCTCCGGCAGTGTGAGCGTTTAAGATGTAATTAGACACATTTACTAGGATAATTCTGGAAGATCCCTTATCTGCTTATTGTTTTAATAGTGTTTTTTTAAAGATTGTAAAAGATTGTAAAGACATACCTCGAGGTCGGATGGCTGCGGTGAACACAAAGTGTCTCAGAGAGAAGCCGAGGAGCCGAGCTCACAGCTGCCGCTGCTGCAGGACGACGAATAATCCAATGATTTCTCCGGTAAGATATATATCACAATTTTTCCATCCAAAAACATGCTGGTTGACGTAGAGAAAACATGTTCGCTTGACCGCTCTGTGTTAAAGCTTCACAGCAAACAAAGAAATATCGGCCGTGTATCGGTGCTGAAGACAGTTGCAATCCACCGCTTTCCACCAACAGCATTGTTTTTTATAGTCTCCATTATTAAATGAACAAATTACAAAAGATTCAGCAACACAGATGTCCAAAATACTGTGTAATTATGCGGTTAAAGCAGACGACTTTTAGCCGCGAGTGGTGCAGCTGCTAATATTTCCTGACAGTCAGTGACGTCACGCGTACGCGTCATCATTCTGCGACGTTTTCAACAAGAAACTCGCGGGAAATTTAAAATTGCAATTTAGTTAACTAAACCGGCCGTATTGGCATGTGTTGCAATGTTAAGATTTAATCATTGATATATAAACTATCAGACTGCGTGGTCGGTAGTAGTGGGTTTCAGTAGGCCTTTAAACTTTCACGCAGACAGGGAAATCACAACTAAGTTAATTTACCAAAACTGTATTTATGAAACAGTTATTAAGCAGTGGCACAAACATTCATGTCATTTCAAAACAGAAAGTGCAAGATTGTCAGAGACATTTTAAAAGAAGCTATTAGTGCGCTTTTGTGCATGATGTCACCAAGATGACATATCAAAACAACAGAAAATTGAAGTGTACTTTTTGTACGGAACGCCACTACAATAGTTTAAAACAAATAAAAAGTGCTCTTGTGCATGATATCACACAAGATAATGCAATAAGTGTCAAATAAAAATGAGCTGCATAATAGGTTCCTGCAGACGTTATCTCCTTCTGTTGTTGACTTTTTTTTTCATACGGCGTTGATCTGGAAATAGTTGCTTCGGCATTTTGTTGGTGTGGCACTGGCCGGAGATGTTGACATGCAGAGATTCAAGCACTCTTCATTCTCTAGCAGGGGACTTTTCAAATGATGCTACACATTAGCAGTGGTGCTTCTTTTTGTAGCAACGCTTTTGCTGCATAAATGTTGAACATATTTCAACTTGTAGCCAAACCACCGCCAGACGATGGATCTATTCTTGGTAATGAATTCTTTCTCCATTTGTTACCAGATTCGCACCTTTTTTCTCTCGTATTACCCCCCGCACCTCACCTATAGCATCACAGCTAACATTACCACATCGCTACCTCTCTGCTCTGACGTTGCACACGTGACAGTATGTGACGTGTGTAAGAAGGTGCGCTTGTTTTAAGTCTCTGTGAGGAGAGACAAGAAAGAGTGAAAAATGCCTGTAGTGTAATGCCCACAGCTAAAAGCAACTGCGTGAGAACGTATACTCGAATATTACGATATATTAATTTTCTGTATCGCACAGAGACAACCCCGCGATATATATTGAATATATCGATATATCGCCCAGCCCTATATGAAATTGAACTAAATTACATGACAGTTCTTGACATGAAATTACAGCACATAACTTGACATTCCAGGAAACCACATGATGTCCTGTGACATTACATGGAATTTAATACAATTACATGAAATTAAATTACATGACTTGACATGACATGACTTTACATGAAACCACATGATGTCATGTGACATTACATGGAATTTAATACAATTACATGAAATTAAATTACATGACATGACATGACTTTACATGAAACCACATGATGTCATGTGACATTACATTAAATTAAATGACATGAAAATTATATGACATGACATGACTTCTCATGAAACCACATGATACTGACATGACATTACGTGAAATTGAATTAAATTGAATGACATGACTTTACACGAAACCACATGATGTCACATGACATTTCATGAAATTAAATTAAATTACATGAAATTATATTGCATGACATGACTTTACATAAAACCACATGATACCACATGACATTACATAAAATAAATTAAATCATATTACATGAAACCACTTTATTTCACATGACATTCCATCAAATTGAATGAAACAATATTACATGACTTGACATGATGAAACCACATGATATCACATGACATTCCGGAAAATTTAATTAAATTAAATGACATAACTTTACATGAAACCACATGATGTCACATGACTTTCCATGAAATTAAATTAAATTACATGAAATTACAAACCCCGTTTCCATATGAGTTGGGAAATTGTGTTAGATGTAAATATAAACGGAATACAATGATTTGCAAATCATTTTCAACCCATATTCAGTTGAATATACTACAAAGACAACATATTTGATGTTCAAACTGATAAAAAATTTTTTTTGTTGCAAATAATCATTAAATTTAGAATTTGATGCCAGCGACACGTGACAAAGAAGTTGGGAAAGGTGGCAATAAATACTGATAAAGTTGAGGAATGCTCATCAAACACTTATTTGGAACATCCCACAGGTGTGGAGGCTAATCGGGAACAGGTGGGTGCCATGATTGGGTATAAAAACAGCTTCCCAAAAAAGCTCAGTCTTTCACAAGAAAGGATGGGGCGAGGTACACCCCTTTGTCCACTACTACGTAAGCAAATAGTCAAACAGTTTAAGAATAAAGTTTCTCAAAGTGCAATTGCAAGGAATTTAGGGATTTCAACATCTACTGTCCATAATATCATCAAAAAGTTCAGAGAATCTGGAGAAATCATTCCACATAAGCGGGCGGCATGGCCGGAAACCAACATTGAATGACCTAGACCTTCGATCCCTCAGACGGCACTGTATCAAAAAATGACCTCAATCTCTAAAGGATATCACCACATGGGCTCAGGAACACTTCAGAAAACCACTGTCACTAAATACAGTTTGTCGCTACATCTGTAAGTGCAAGTTAAAGCTCTACTATGCATAGCGAAAACCGTTTATCAACAACATCCAGAAACGCCGCCGGCTTTTCTGGACCCGAGATCATCTGAGATGGACTGATGCAAAGTGGAAAAGTGTTCTGTGGTCTGACGAGTCCACATTTCAAATTGTTTTTGGAAATATTCGACATTGTGTCATCCGGACCAAAGGGGAAGCGAACAATCCAGACTGTTATCGATGCAAAGTTCAAAAGCCAGCATCTGTGACGGTATGGGGGTACATTAGTGCCCAAGGCATGGGTAACTTACACATCTGTGAAGGCACCATTAATGCTGGAAGGTACATACAGGTTTTGGAACAACATATGCTGCATTCTAAGCTCCGTCTTTTTCAAGGACGCCCCTGCTTATTTCAGCAAGGCAATGCCAAGCCACATTCAGCATGTGTTACAACAGCGTGGCTTCGTGAAAAAAGAGTGTGAGTACTTTCCTGGCCCGCCTGCAGTCCAGACCTGTCTCCATTCAAAAATGTGTGGCGCATTATGACCAAACCCTGGAGACCCTGGACTGTTGAATGACTGAAGCTCTACATAAAACAAGAATGGGAAAGAATTCCACTTTCAAAGCTTCAACAATTAGTTTCCTCAGTTCCCAAATGTTTATTGAGTGTTGTTAAAAGAAAAGGTGATGTAACATAGTGGTGAACATGCCCTTTCCCAACTACTATGGCATGTGTTGCAGCCATGAAATTCTAAGTTAATTATAATTTGCAAAAAAAAAATAAAGTTTATGAGTTTGAACATCAAATATCTTGTCTTTGTAGTGCATTCAATTAAATATGGGTTGACAAGGATTTGCAAATCATTGTATTCCGTTTATATTTACATCTAACACAATTTCCCAAACTCATATGGAAACGGGGTTTGTATATTACATGGCATGACTTTATATGAAACCACATGATATCACATGACATTACATTAAATTAAATTAAATTATATTACATGACTTTACATAAAACCACATGATGTCACATGACATTGCATCAAATTGAATGAAATTATATTACATGACTTAAGATGAAACCACATGGCATTCAATGAAATTTAATTAAATTAAATGACATGACTTTACATGAAACTACATGATGTCACATGGCATTCCATGAAATTTAATTAAATATAAAATAAATATCAATAATACCAAGTGTAGCGTGTGTTCCCAGATCTCAAATTTCGACAAAAGCGGTGTACAGTATGTCGACTTAAGCGGGCGTTATCAGTAATAATATTAATATGGAAAAGACAATGGTCGACATGAGTGGAACCAACGTGAGCAGGTTGGCCTCGTCGTCTGATGGCGTAATCGTTAGAGGGAGGCTGGTCGATGATAATTCCATGTGGCCACAACTCAGTTACAATAAGAACCTTTTGGCCATAAATACTGACATTTACTTTACTTATTGTACTACAACCTCAGCGCTAACTCCGTTTGTAGAGATCCGCCAGAGAAGACATTTTCTCCATTTGCTCTTTGCGTCTTGCACGTCACACAAAATCATCAGCAATCATTTCCCTGCCATGATTTAAGCGTTGCCACGGTTACCCGCTGTTTCATTTTGTCCGCACACAGATGGCTTTTTCCAACTTTCACACAATTTGAGACTACTCTTTGACGCGAAAAGTAGGGAAGGGATTCATATGGCCCTGTTCCTGGGTGAATCTCGCGTGAGAGGAAGGTGGAAGGTGCAAATGATGGAAAGTGCACTCTACACAGCAATTGATGCTCTGGTCAAAGTTTAAATAGCCACAAAACTCACTTTAAAACATTCAACACTCTACTGCAGGGGCGCTCACACTTTTTCTGCAGGCGAGCTACTTTTCTATTGACCAAGTCGAGGAGATCTACCTCATTCAGGTGAGTGACGTCAGTGAGAGTGCGGGTGGGCAAGCAAGTGAGAAAGCGGTCGCTGAGGGCGGGGGAGAAATACATTGGCATCAAACTCCGTAGCTTGCTAGCTTGTGCACGCTAGCTTTCTGAGACTCTTATTTTGTTAGCACAGGAAGGATGAAACAGGTCTTTTATGGTGAAGACAGGAACTGTGCAGTCGGTCTTTAGAGTTTTGACAGTAGGTACGGAGTCTCTAGAAATAAAATGTGTTTCTCTGCGTCCGCCCTGTTAGTGATTTTTTTCTTAAATATGAGCTCGCAGCAGCCAGCGTCATCTCACAAGATCCTCGGGTGCCGAGAATGTCAAACAACTGACGAAAGTGAAGTCTTGGTATGATTGATGATTGCTCATTTTTATGTCTATTTTTAATGCCTGGCTTGAGATCGACTGACACACCCTACGAGATCGACCAGTCGATCGCGATCGACGTAATGGGCACCCCTGCTCTACTGCCTTCTGGTGGCTTAAGTTTATAGTGCAAGCCACAAATTTGTCACGTTTCATGTGTTATGTATACCGGCCATATGAATCCCCTTCCTACTGTACAGTACTACCAGCTATAAGCAAAAGTATTTATTCAGTGCAGAGTGTAGCGATAAAAGTACACATTAATTAGATATAACTGGTTTGTGTGGACTGCGATGAGGTGGTGACTTGTCCAGGGTGTACTCCGCCTTCCGCCTGATTGTAGCTGAGATAGGCACCAGCACCCCCCGCAACCCCAAAGGGAATAAGCAGTGGAAGATGGATGGTTTGTGTGGATAATTTCTGACCACTTCTTGTATGATTTGGTTTTCTACGAACATTTTCTACAACATTTTCCCCCATTGTAGTATTCTGTCTCAGTTATCGTGCAACCAAACATTGAACATAACAAAATAGTCCATTTGAATTATTTTCAGGTCAAATACAGCTGCAAAACAATCCACCATGGGGCCAAAAAGAGTTGTGAGTGGCAGCACTTTGATCAAGAAGGCGAGAAACACAATTGAATCCTAGCAAGTGCTCGTAGCAAAGTACAAAGGACACTCTCCCCTGCCTTCAATAAATGTTATTTCATCCATTTCATTAGTGTGGGGGCGGCATAGCTCGGTTGGTAGAGTGGCCGTGCCAGCAACTTGAGAGTTGCAGGTTCGATTCCCGCTTGTGCCATCCTAGTTACTACCGTTGTGTCCTTGGGCAAGACACTTTACCCACCTGCTCCCAGTGCCACCCACACTGGTTTAAATGTAACTTAGATATTGGGTGTCACTATGTAAAGCGCTTTGAGTCACTTGAGAAAAGTGCTATATAAAATATAATTCACTAATTCATCAGTCATTTATATGTATATCAAATCGTATACTGCATGTAAAACTATAACAATTTTTACAAAATATTTTTTTGGATTGGTTTACAATATTTTTCACCAGGAATTTTTTTTTGTTGCACATTTTTTGTTTGACCTTCTAGAAATAGAACAAAAATTGAACAAAGAGCAAAATACCAGTGTACATCACTGCGTACTACAGTAGCAACAGGTAAACTAAATATTATTCATACCATAGATTATAATTAAAGTAATATATATATATTATTGTAATTAATTTTGAATTTGAGGTGCAACACTGGTATATTGGCAGTGTGCTGGAATTTACACGTCTGTAGCTTTAATGCTAATGAGTTGTGTTTGTCTGCGTGTGTCGCCAACAAGCGCTATTGTGTACTTTATCCACTGTAACCCTGCACTGGTCCAACGTAGTAGATGCCATAAATAACCTAACATAACTGTAGCTATGTGAGCTACAGTGCTAACATTACACTCCCATTTTAACAGCAACATATTGCTTATCAAGTGTGAACAAAACAAAAAGTTTCAAGTTGCAGCGACAAGATCGTTAGTAGGGCTTTATTTTACGATGTGTAGTGAAGGCTTTTTTTCCCTTTATCAGATTTTTCTTCTGTTTGGTGCTCATTTTTTGTATGTATGTATAATTACCCGTGACCCCGAAAGGGCTCTATTGGTAGAAAATTAATGGATGGAATTTTTACAAATACGAATTGCAATTTATTCAAAATATGATTTTTTTATTTGACACCCCTACGGGACTCATTTTACTGTTTATTAAAAAATCCCTTTCTGAATGTCAGGGCACCTTTTGCGTGTGCTTTATATACAATTTAAAAAAAAGTGTTCTGTATTATATTCATTCTGCATAATACTTGGTGCCTTCATGTCTTAGCAGAAGACCATTTGGTTAGAAGTGTATTCAGTTAAATGTCACTGAGCTGTTCTATTCAGCAGCCACTGGCCCACGACTGCGAATGACGCACACGCAAACACACACATTCACACACACACTCACACAAAAAGACAGTCTGCTGGGTCAGTCGGTCTGGTTTGTCCATGCATGAAGCACACACAGTAAGTCTCATAGCGTCAAAGGAGTTTATTACAGCAATGTTCTTGTGGAGGGAGCGGCCACACACACACACACACACCACACACACACACACACACGCACACACACACACACACACACACACACACACACACACACACACACACACACACACACACACACACACACACACACACACACACACACACACACACACACACACACAGACTCCATAATGGTGCAGTGGCAGCCTAAGGGGCATCCCAGTGTTTGATGAAGTGAGACAAGATTATTTTGGCCCGGCCATCAATCATCTCCTCTTCCTCCTTTTAGAAGAGTGGTGTTCATCATGAACAACCTTCAACATCTGACTTTCTTTGTGTCCTCCAACGTGACAAACGTGGGAAGACAGGTGTCATGTCGAGTCACGCAATAGTAAACATCACCAATTGTACGACCAAGGACATAATGACTTGATTCGTCCTGATTTGAGAATCATCACGTTTTAGACCATCTGACTTTGCTTCATGTTCCTAAAAACAGCAGTCCTGAGAGCCGCCGTCCTCTGCAGTGGATATTTGTGTTTTGCATAAGCTGGCTACTATTTCCAAAAAAATGTCTGACAAAATGAATACTAAAATTGTTTCTTGTGAGTAATGTTTTTGCTGAAGGTCCCTAAAAAATAGCACTATTTGTAACATAGTTTATGTTTAATGGACAGTTTTGCAGCACATTCCTAAAAACAGCACTCCTTGTACTGTAGAACTGCGACTAGCATTTTTGTTGTCGGTCCTTAGAAATAGCTCAGCGCTCTGTCTGTAAAGAAGACTTTTGACCGCCATGTCTGCAGCCGATTCCTAAAAACAGCACTCTTTGTCACATAGAAGGTCTTTGACTAGCATATATGCAACAGATTCCTAAAAACGGCACTCTATGTTTCATAGAAGACATTTGACAGGCATTTTTGCAGCTGATTCCTAAAAACAGCATGCCTTGTCACATACAAGACCTTTGACTAGCATTTTTGCAGCCAATTCCTAAAAACAGCATTCCTTGTAACATAGAAGGCCTTTGACAGCCATATTTGCAGCGATTCCTAAAAACAGCATTCCTTGTAACATAGAATAACTTTTACAGACATTTTTGCAGCCTATTTGCATTCCTTGTCTCATAAAATACTTTTTACTAGCATTTTTGTACCAGATTCCCAAAAACAGCATTCCTTGTCACATACTGTAGATCTGTGACTCTATTTGCTGAAGGTCCCTAAAAACAGCACTCTTTGTAACATTGAATATCTTTGACTAGCAGTTATGCAACAGATTCCTAAAAACGCACTACTTGTCACAAAAAACACCTTTTACAGCCATTTTAGCAGCCAATTCCTAAAAACAGCACTCCTTGTCACATAGAAGTTTTTTGACTAGCATTTTTGCTGAAGGTTCCTAAAAACAGCATTCTTTGTAACACAGTACATCGTTGACAAGCATTTTCGCGGAAGTTTCCTAAAAACAGCACTCCTTGTCACATAGAATATCTTTAACTAGCATTTATGCAACAGATTCCTAATAACAGCACTACTTGTCACAAAAAAGACCATTGACAGCTGTTTTTGCAGCAGATTCTAAAAAACAGCACTCCTTGTACTGTAAATCTACGACTACTGTTTTTGTTGTAGGTCCTTAAAAATAGCATACGCTCCTGCTATAAAAAAGACGTTTGACAGCCATTTTTGCAACACATTCCTAAAAGCAGCACTCCTTGTCACATAGAAGATCTTTGACTAACATTTTTGCCAAAGATCCCTAAAACAGCACTCTTTTTAACATATAGTACACTTTCGACAAGCAGTTTTGCAGAAGATTCCTAAAAACAGCACTCCAGGTCACATAGAATATCTTTAACAAGCATTTATGCAACCGATTCCTAAAAACAAAACTCCCTGCACTGTATATTTGCGACTAATATTTATGTTGTAATTCCTTAAAAGGGCATTGTGGTCCTGCTGTAAAGAAGACCTTTGACTACCATTTCTGCAGCCGATTCCTAAAAGTAGCACTTTGTGTCACATGGAAGATCTTTCACTAGCATTTATTCCTAAAAACAGCACTTTTTACTGAGAACAGATTTAATAATGTTTTTTTCTCTTCCAGATTCCTAAAAACAACACAACTTTTCATGTAGAAAATCTTTGATGAGGTTTTTTATGCAGCAGCTTCCTAAAAACTGCACTTTTTGTTGCATAAAAGACCTTTGACGGCCTTTTTGCAGCAGATTCCTAAAAGTAGCACTCTGTGTCACATAGACGATCTTTGTTGCTAAAAACAGCACTCTTTTATTGAGAACATATTTAATAATGTTTCTTCCCTGCCAGATTCCTAAATCCAGCACTACTTTTCATTTTGAACATCTTTGATTAGGTTTTTTCATGCAACTGATTCCTAAAAACTGCACTTTTTGTTGCAAAGAGGACCCTTCACGGCCTTTTTGCAAAGTATTCCTAAAAACAGCACTCCTTGTACTGCAGATCTGTGACTAGTTTTTATGTTGTAGGTCCTAAAAATAGCACTTTTTATTGAGAACATATTTAATAATGTTAATAATATAATGTTGTCAGGCTTTCCCCTGACAGTTTGTCTATGTTTTAGTTTTTTCCTCTGCATTTGTCTGTTTCCTCTGTGTTTAGTATCTCCTGTCTTTAGTTCCTGTGTAGTGCTCTTATTTTCTCAGCTTCCTGTCTTGTTCCCTGAGTGCTGTGTTCCTCCTCAGCTGCAGCTGATTGGCACCTGGCCCCACCTGTTGCCAATCAGCCCGCTCCTATTTGTACCTGCTTTGTCTTGTGTCAGTTGCTGGATCATTGTATTGTCATTTGGACTTGTCGTTGCGCTTGTCGTGTCGATGTGATTCTTTTCAGCTATTACCTGTCGTGCTACATTTTGTCCTGGTCGTCGTAGCGGTAAGCTGTTCTTGTTAGCCATAAGTTATTTCCAGTTTTTCTGTTTGCTATCCACTAGCTTCCATGCTAAAGTTCCTTTTTGTTTTCTAGCTTCCAGTGCTAGCTCCCTCAGTTTGTTATTCCGCCCACGTGCGTGCTTTTAGTTTGTTCTTGTCTAGTTTTAATTAAATCATGTTTTCATATTCTATGCCTGGCTGCGTCTCTGTATCTTGGGGTTCAACAACAAATACCTCTGACAAATGTTTTGCGACAGATTCCTAAAAACAGCACTCTTTGTCTTACTATAGACCTGTGACTAATGTTTTTGCTGTAGGTCCCAATCAATAGCACAGTGCTCCTGCTGTTAAATAAGATTTTTGAAGGCCATTTGACTGCCGATTCCTCAAAACAGCACTACTTTTTTATTTAGAAGATATTTGCCCAGCAGTTTGCTGTTTTGACAATAACGACTGTGTTGTCTGCTTATTGTCCCTAATGTACTCTTCTTCTTCACGCTCCCTGCATCGTTTGCTGCTCCTGACTTTCCTTAGACGCCTTATTAGCGCGAGGGCTTCCTCCGATGGCGCAGAGTTTAATATTGCGGGCCGGCGTCTTCTTTTCCCTGTCGCCCGTAATTAAAGTGGATGCTGCGCCTCAGTGGAGCGCCCAGTGACACCTCATAACAGGAAGTGTTGTTTTGGTTTCAGCTTGTCTGCTTGTCAATGTTTTGACTTTCACGATCCCGCTGTAAACATTCAACGAAGCAAAGAGACTTTTCGATTCAATGGATTGCATTTCGTCTTACTTCTTTGTTTTGAACAATTAATCACTTCCGTTGGTGTGGGGAAAGTAAGGTCCTTGAAGGCACGTTTGGATGGCTTTGGTGGGCAAGAACAAGCCAAGCACGCATTGCTGACCTCTGACCACACAAGTGGACACTCAAATTCCCAGAGACACCCCCCAAAATCTGTGCCAAGTATTCCAGCAATGCTATATTTGGCAAAAAAAAACATATTTGTGACTAAGTACAATCTCAGCAGGCTTAAGACTTTGACACATTGTTGATTATACATACATGTACTGACTTCAAAACAATGTTGCAAAATAGTTGTATTTGTAAATTGAGACAACGTAGGTGGTTGGTGTCAAACCCTGGCCAGCGGGCCAAATTTGGCATTATAGAATTAACATTAGAGCTGGCCCGCCGGTATTATACAGCGGCGGTGATTTCAGTGCTCCTCTCGAAAATCTCCAGGGGGCAACCATGTTCCCGAATTTCTCCCAATTTCCACCCGGACAACAATATTGGGGGCGTACCTTTGACGTCCGCTTTTCCGACTTAGAACAGCTTGCCGGCTCAGTCACACAATAAATGCGTTTTTTACACACACACACACACACAAGTGAATGCAAGTCATACTTGGTCAACAGCCATACAGGTCACACTGAGGGTGGCCGTATAAACAACTTTAACACTCTTACAAATATGTGCCACGCTGTGAAACCTCACCAAACAAGAATGACAACCACATTTCAGGAGAACATCCCCACCGTAACACAACATAAACACAACAGAACAAATACCCAGAACCCCTTGCAACACTAACTCTCCCGGGGCTCTACAATATACACCCCCCGCTACCACCAAACACCGCCCACCTCAGGTTGCTTCAGCTCAAAGCCTGAGCCCCGACATTAATGAACCAGCATCCAAGAAAAGATGCCAGGGCACATCAGATTAGATCAGTGTGTCGCAAATTGAGCAGTAAAAAGGCCTGAATGGTTGATTTATTCATTTTTATTTTATTTTCAAATTTATTAGCCTGTGTAAAAAGTTAATTTTGATATTTACCTCAGAAGGCTGCAAATACAAAAGAGGCATTTAATGTTTTATTAAAATTTAATTTAATATGCCATTGATGTTTTTTCGATTGTTTTTTGAAAGTTGATTTTGCACTATTAAGTTATATAAGCGTTGTTTGTTCCATATTCAGTGTTGAAGCAAATCAGTGTAGCAAACTGAGCAATGATTAACGTTTTATTTATGCACTTTCTCTTGTTACTTCAAGGCTTGAATGTTTGATTCATTTATTATATTATTTTGAAATGAATTATTAGTCTGTGGAAAAAGATTATTTTGATATTTACCTCAGAAGGTTGCAAATAGAAAAGATGCATATTATTATTATTATTGTTGTTGTTGTTATTATTATTATTATTATTATTATTTAAAACTCAATTTTACATGTCACTATAAAGTTATATAAGCCTTGCTTGTTCAATATTCAATGCAAAACTTGTTTGGGTCCCTATTAAAAGGTTAATTGGTTCAACTTTGGCCCGCGGCTTTGTTCAGTTTTAAATTTTGGCCCACTCTGTATTTGAGTTTGACACCCCTGAAGTAGATGGTTGGGATATGACCACATTTCAATGGTCAAATCAACATCACAGCCTGACATTTAATAAACGTCGCCAAAAGGCATGTTGTTTCAATGTTGTATTTGTGTTGTAAAAAATTGGTTGAGAAATGGACACAATTCAATGGTCAATTCGACGTCACAACCTGACATGAAATAAACGTTGATAAAAAGCATGTTGTTTCAACGTCAAAAAGCCTGTTGTTTCAACATTGTATTTGTGTTGTAGAAAATAGGTTGGGAAATGACCACATTTCAATGGTCAAATCAACGTCACAACCTGACATGGAATAATCGTTGAAAAGCATGTTGTTTCAATGTCATCAAAACCCATGTTGTTACAACATTGTATTCATGTTGTAGAAAAATTGGTTGGGAAATGAACAAATTTCAATGGTCAAAAAAACGTCACAACCTGACATTGAATAAACTTTGTCAAAAAGCATGTTGTTTTTAGGTTGACAAAAGGCATGTTGTTTCAACACTGTATTTGTGTTGTAGAATATAGGTTGGGAAATGACTAACATTCAATGGTCAAATCAACGTCAGAGCCCAACATTGATTAAACGTCGTCAAAAAGTATTTTGTTACAACGTTATGATTGAGTCCCTCAACGTCAGGACCTAATTGAACAAGTTCTCAATGTTGTTTCAATGTCTTGTGCCCTGCTGGAATATGTGTATATAAAAATTAATTTTATCAGTATCCATGCTTTTTTTACTGCTGTATTTGTTAAGTTGGCCACACTTTACCATGGCAAATATTAAAATAACACCACCGTGCTACGTTTTTACATGTTTGTGTTGGTTTGTTTCGTTAAGATTTTTAAATTATGTCATCCAGCCCCTCCCCTGCCTTGAAGGTTAGGATGAGTATGGCAAATAATAACAATTATTTTGATTGATATTGTAATCCAAATTGATTACACGATTATTCATGAATTTGAAAACATGAGTATTTATTGTAGCAACAAAACCCAAATTTAAATAAAGTTCTTAAAAAACAGATATAAATTAGTAACAAATAAACTACAACTACTACCACAAGTACAATAATAATAAAAATACATGTAAATAAGAATAGCCATATTAAAAAAAAATATATATACAGTATGTGTATGTATATATATATATATATATATATATATATATATATATATACACACATACATACATGTGCAACATTCCATAAAAATGCAATAACTGACAACAAAAATGCTGTAATTTACCCCAGAAATGTTGTATTTTGTCAGCAAAATGATCTATTTGCACAGAAAAGTAGTATTTGTTTTACTTGAATGCTGAAAAATATATTTACTCAGAAAAAAGACTAGAATTGTATATAAAAATGCGATAGTTTTGTCCCAACTGGGTAATTTTTCGTATAAAGGCAATATTTTGCCACTAAAATCCTTACAAAACTGCAACATTCCATAAAAAACACATTGTCTGTATTTTGCCCCCAAAAATTTGTCCACTATACAATTTATTTGGCATGTAAAGTCATAGTTCTCCTAGGAAAATACATCAAAAAACAACATATTTACTCTAAATTGGTATCTGAAAATGCTATATTTAGATCAAGGACATTATAGGTTTTTATTCTAAGATAATCATTTCCCATGCAAAGGTAAACTTTTGCCACTTAAAACGCTACAAAAGTGCAACATTCTATAGAAATGCAATAATTATCTACACAATGTCTATAATTTATCAATAAATCCAAATATTTTGTAGTTTAATATTTGAAATGTTTTTTTTTTAGCATCAAAAGCATAAATTTCCCCCAACAGTAAATGCAATAGTTTGCTTACAACAGTACAAAGATTCCATAAAAATGCAATAATTACCAACAAAAATGCTGAAATTTGCCATAAAAAAGTTGTAATTATTAGAATGTACTAGTTAAACATAACAATTTAGAATGGCGTTCAGCAGGGATGTGTTTTAAGCCTTTTGGTTTTTAATAAAGATTTGACTTATGCGGTATTGTCCTTACTTCCTGTCCAGGTGAACATGCCCGAGCTGGCCTTACTGCGCTTCGTGGTCCTGGATGACGACTACATCGGCGACGACTTCATCGGCCAGTACACCGTGGCGTTCGAGTGCCTTCAGTCGGGCTACCGCAACGTGCCGCTGCTGGGCCTGATGGGGGAGCCCTTGGCCCACGCCAGCCTCTTTGTCCACGTGGCCGTCACCAACAGGCGGGGGGGCGGCAAGGCCCACCGCCGCGGTCTGTCGGTGAGGAGGGTGGGTCGGCGTGGGCGGGAGTACGTCACGCTGAGGCACACGGGCATCAAGATGGTGGACGAGGCCTTCAAGCTGGCCAGTGTGCCCCTGAAGGAGGTGATGGACCTGAGGGAGGAAGCTCAGGTGAGATACCTACCACATTTATCCTCGGACTTACTTCAGGCAGAGTCTAAATAATACATTCTTTTTTTACTGCCATTATTGTTAGTATAACTAATGTTATTATTTGTTCAAATTAATATTATTATTAAAAAAAGCTGTAAAGGCCTTATTGAAATTGTATTATCATCCTCTGAGTTCGATCACATTTATGATTACCTTAACAAGCAAGAAAATGCACCAATTTTTGCAGCATCGGGTCAGCCGAAAAATTTGATATTTTGGGGCCCAAAAAGTAATTTTAAAATTGACTCAATAGCTTCCCCTTAGAACAAAGATGTGAGTCGTTTTCACTCAGGGCCACATCCCAGTTATGTTTGGCCCTATAGGGGCGCTTCTAACAGTGAATACTAATATTACACAATTTTTTTAATGCATTTTATTAGTATATTTTTTAAAAACTAAACTGTAAAAACATATGGTAAGTTGCAATAATTAGACTTCAAAATGGAGTGTAGATTACTGCAAATGGAAAAACAGTACTGCTGTTTTTATGGTTAAAAAAAAGGCAGCTCAGTTGCCAGAATTTTACTGTAAAATTTACTTTTTTTTTTACTGTAAAAAAAACCTCCTGCAGTAAAATGTTGGCACCTGAGCTTCCAGTTTGTTTTGGGTTTGTTTTTTTACCGCAAATTAACAACTGGAGATTTTTCGGTGTATTACTGTAAATGCCAAAACGGCACCACAGTTTATTACAGTAAAAAAAAACTTGTTTTTTTAATTTAGAGTAAAATGTTGTAAAAGCCACAGTACATTGCAGAATTTTACCATGAAATGTATTGCTACTTTTACATTGCACAATTTGATGGATAACCTACTTTTAAATCATTGTTATTAGTATTTATTTGTATTTTAAAAAGGGTTTGAATGTTTTATAATATATTTTTGCATAATTAGACAATATTTAAGTTAACATAATTTACCATGGAATACATTTATATTTTTCTCTCCCAAAATAGAAAGAAATAATGCATATAGTAAGAAAAATTACAATACTTTAAGATAGATATGATTTCCAGGCCAAAATAAAATTAAGTGGCGGGCCACATCTGGCCCTCGGGCATTGAGTTAGATACCTGTGCCTTAAAAAAAAAAAAAAAAAAAATGATCCCGTGCTACCAAATTCATGTATTATCACAAAAATCGATGCGAGGGGGCACATAAAAGATTCAAGAACCCATATTTGAAAATAAACAGGTAGTCAGACATTCTTGGGGGGGGACAAAAACCATGGGTCGTACTTAAACAAAATCCTTCAAGAGAGTTTGAAATGATAGATGCCAAACACATGGGCGATGACAAATTGCCAATGAAATTTGCTTACGCCATTAGATGCGGGCGTGGCACGAAGCCAAAGATGGCTCGCCACAAAATTGTAAACAACACGAAATTTAAAGCGGCTCCAAAAGTTCGGATCTTGATCATAACTGGGACAATTATGATTATGATGACACCCAGGACTTTGTACCGGAGCTTGTTGGTGAAAATAGCTCCGAACCATCACCAATCAAACGTATGTCACTTTTGATCTGTGCTTCTCAATTGTTTTCTGTGTGTCGCCCCCCCGCACCCCCACCCACCCCACCCCCAATGAAGAGGAAAACATCCCCCCCACCCCCACGACTAGACTAAATACAGTAATTACACCTCTGCATTGCATTTTGGACAGCACGGTGGATCAGGCGTTAGTGCATGTGCCTCACAATACAAAGGTCCTGAGTTGTCCTGGATTCAATCCCGGGCTCGGGATCTTTCTGTGTGGAGTTTGCATGTCCTCCCAGTGACTGCGTGGGTTCCCTCCGGGTACTCTGGCTTCCTCCCACCTCCAAGACATGCACCTGGGGAAAGGTTGATTGGCAACACTAAATTGGCCCTAGTGTGTGAATGTTGTCTGTCTATCTGTTTTGGCCCTGCGATGAGGTGGCGACTTGTCCAGGGTGTACACTGCCTTCCGCCCAAATGCAGCTTAGATAGGCTCCAGCGACCCCGAACGGGACAAGCGGTAGAAAATGGATGGATGGATGGCATTGCATTGTATCTTCGTTAACGTCAAATAAAACAAAAAAGAAGCAAATATAGATCAACTTACAACCGAGAATAACTTTATTAACATTGTTCCTTAGTCGGTAACAGAAAATAATTAGACTTTAAACATTTAAACTTTTAAAATATAAATATTTTGTAAACTTTGAACAATTTGATGCTGAAAGATAATATTGAATGAAGTCAATAAATGCTAATAAATTTAGATTGATCCACAACATTGACTTTGGAGCAAAATATATAAAAGAAAAGTGAAATAACTATTTGTGCTTTTATTTTTGTATTTGTTTTAAATCAAAATGAGGAAGTCAGGATTGATGGCTCCAATGAGCATGTTTTGTAGTGCACAGCTTTTCCAAACGGGTTTTGAAGCTGCATGATACTGATAAAGCAATGTTCCCACCTATACCCCCTCCCCTTATGCACACACATAAAGTATTACGAGTTGAGGAACATCAAAACTTCTAGTTGGTCAAAGCTATATAGCAGTGGTTCTCAACCTTTTTTCAGTTTTGTACCCCCTGTGAATTTTTTTTTAATTCAAGTACCCCCTAATCAGAGCAAAGCATTTTTGGTTGAAAAAAAGAGATAAAGAAGTAAAATACAGCAGTATGTCATCAGTTTTTGATGTATTAAATTGTATAACAGTGCAAAATATTGCTCATTTGTAGTGGTCTTTTTTGAACTATTTGGGAAAAAAATAAAATAAAATAAAATAAAAGATATAAAAATAGGCTTCACGGTGGCAGAGGGGTTAGTGCGTCTGCCTCACAGTACGAAGGTCCTGCAGTCCTGGGTTCAAATCCAGGCTCGGGATCTTTCTGTGTGGAGTTTGCATGTCCTCCCCGTGAATGCGTGGGTTCCCTCCGGGTACTCCGGCTTCCTCCCACTTCCAAAGACATGCACCTGGGGATAGGTTGATTGGCAACACTAAATTGGCCCTAGTGTGTGAATGTGAGTGAGAATGTTGTCTGTCTATCTGTGTTGGCCCTGCGATGTGGTGGCGACTTGTCCAGGGCGTACCCCGCCTTCCGCCCGATTGTAGCTGAGATAGGCGCCAGCGCCCCCCGCGACCCCAAAAGGGAATAAGCGGTAGAAAATGGATGGATGGATGGATATAAAAATAACAAAAAACTTGTTGAAAAATAAACAAGTGATTCAATTATAAATGAAGATTTCTACACATAGAAGTGTCAAGGTGTGGACTGTGGTGCGGTTTGTTTTCCCGTGGTGCAAAACGACTTGACGTGAAAGCAATGACATCTTTTAATTTTAACTCGAAAACTACAAACAAAACAAAGGGTATTAACAAAAGGCGCTCTCAGAGGAGGTACAAAACTTGGCTATGAAGCAAAATTTTTACTACAACGTAAATTATGGACATATAACAAAACTTGAAAACTATGGCATTAATAACAAAACTTACGGGGAACGAGTAAAAAGCATGGATCATCAGCTTGGAGCAAGGGTGCGTAGAGGGTGATGTCGCCAGGCTGATTGCCTGGCAACTACAGGCTTAAATATGTGCGGTGATTAACAGGTGCATAAGTCCAAATAAACCAGGTGCGTGACATGACAGGTGAAAACTAATTGCTAGTCATGGTGACAAAAACAAACAGGAGTGCAGAATGACAGGAACTAATGGAGTAAAAAACTAAACAGAACATAACTAAAAGGACATGATTACAAAGACATGACAAGAAGTAATCATCAACTTAAAGTGCCCTCTTTCGGGATTGTAATAGAGATCCATCTGGATTCATTCTAAACCTTCCTTCACAAAAAATACATCTTTAACATCAATATTTATGGATCATGTCCACAAAAAATCTAGCTGTCAACACTAAATATTGCACTGTTGCATTTATTTTAACAGTTTACAAACGTTCATTCATATGTTGTTAAAGTATTATTCAACAAATATATTTATAAATGATTTTTGAATTGTTGCTATTTTTATAATTTTTTTTTTTAAATCTCACGTACCCCTTGGTATACCTTCAAGTACCCCCAGGGGTACGCGTACCCCCATTTGAGAACCCCTGCTATATAGTACAAACACATTTTAGCATATAATGTAGCTAAAAACATGGAAATGGAAGTTTATTGTCTTTGCCGTAAACATCAAACCAAGTACTATCATAGATGTTGCTGTAATAGTCGTGTTGTACATGCTTGTTATTCAAGGTATTACATGTAGTATTGTTAGCACTAGTGTCGCATGATATGTCCTATTTCTATGGTTATAAAATATAAAAAGTTTGTAAACAAAACAATGTTTAGAAGAAAAGATAATTGCTTTGTAGAGTAAAGCATTCTTAAAATATTTTGTTCTACCTCATTATTTGTTACAATTTTTACAACTGCCTAGGACTGCAGATAGCACAAGGTATATAAAGGCAGCTAAATGCATGACAAGTTTGAGTCATAGTTCTGCCTAAAGCAGGCCTGGACAATTATTTTGACTCAGGAGCCACTTTAGAGAAAAACATCTGTCTGGGGGCCGGTATATCTATTTGTAGGGACACTAATACAAAACTTTGCAATAATGTCTGATTGAATGCTAAAAACGTTATGACAGACCGCCGTAAAAAATGTAATGTAATTTTAAATTTTTCTATGAAGGATAAAAGACTGAATATCGACAAAATATGAATGTCACACCCCCTTTAGATCGACATATTTTACAGTCAAGTGAAACACAACAAACAGTGAAATACGAACGCGAGGGGTACAAAATAAACCCACCTACAATCTAATACATCAATAAGCTTTAGAACTTTGTTGTGAAAAACGCCTTCCGCGTCAGTGGAAACACTTCACGCCCACACTGCTTGGTGCCTCGTCTGAGCTGCTGTGACGTAGATTACCATAGTAACTAATTAGATGACCATTGTAACTAGTATATGTTTGCAGATTCCAACCATTGAAATGCTTTGTATAGTTGAAGACTTACGGTCATCAGAAAACATCACTGCACATCATAATGGCAGCTTTACTTTCCATCTTAAAGATCTAAAAAAAATATTTGGGAATGTCGGGCGTGCCAGATTGAAAAGCTTAACGGGCCGCATGTGGCCCCCGGGCCTTAATTTTCCCAGGTACGGCCTAAAGCAGGGGTCCCCATTACGTTGATCGCGATCGACTGGTCGATCTCGGAGGGTGTGTCAGTCGATCTCAAGCCAGGCATTAAAAAATAGACATAAAAATGAGCAATCATCAATCATACCAAGACTTCCCTTTCGTCAGTTGTTTGACATTCTCGGCACCCGAGGATCTTGTGAGATGACGCTGGCTGCTGCGAGCTCATATTTAAGAAAAAAATCACTAACATGGCGGACGCAGAGAAACACATTTTATGTCTAGAGACTTCGTACCTACTGTCAAAACTCTAAAGACCGACAGCACAGTTCCTGTCTTCACCATAAAAAAACTGTTTCATCCTGCCTGTGCTAACAAAATAAGTCTCAGAAAGCTAGCGTGCACAAGCTAACAAGCTACGGAGTTTGATGCCAATGTATTTCTCCCCCGCCCTCAGCGACCGCTTTCTCACTTGCTTGCCCACCCGCACAGTCACTGACGTCACTCACCTGCTGCCAGACATTAAAGGGCCACACACATATGCTACTCTCATAACAAAGTGTTTAAAAACGAGTATGCAAGTTGGACAAATGAGATGCCAAATCCAACCACTTTCATGTGGTATTGGACAGAAAGGAGGACTTTTTTTTTCCTCCATTTGAAAATGCGGACGTTATCAGCACCACTGTCTGATTCCAATCAATGCAAGTCATCAGAATCAAATACACCAACTTATATTCTTGTCTTCATGAAAGAAAGGAATCTATGTGTGTTAAACATGCTTGTATTATCATTAAACACCATTAACTTGTTAACAAATGTCTCTTTCATAAATAAATAAATATAAATTATAAATAGGAAGGGCTTCACGGTGGGAGAGGGGTTAGTGCGTCTGCCTCACAATACGAAGGTCCTGCAGTCCTGGGTTCAAATCCAGCCTCGGGATCTTCCTGTGTGGAGATTGCATGTTCTCCCCGTGAATGCGTGGGTTCCCTCCGGGTACTCCGGCTTCCTCCCACTTCCAAAGACATGCACCTGGGGATAGGTTGATTGGCAACACTAAATTGGCCCTAGTGTGTGAATGTGAGTGTGAATGTTGTCCATCTGTGTTGGCCCTGCGATGAGGTGGCGACTTGTCCAGGGTGTACCCCGCCTTCCGCCCGATTGTAGCTGAGATAGGCGCCAGCGCCCCCCGCGATCCCAAAAGGGAATAAGCGGTAGAAAATGGATGGATGGATATAAATAGGAATGAGGTAGATCTCCTGGACTTGGTCAATTGAAAAGTAGCTCGCCTGCAGAAAAAGTGTGAGCGCCCCTGGCCTAAAGGATAACCAAGAATGCAACGGGACTTTTAAAATGACTGTTGCCGTGTACCTGTAATGCAATAAGCGGTGTTCAGTACGTATATGAGAGACCACTTCCAGCAAGACGTATTGTGACGTTTAAAAGAAGCTTTGGATCAGCTTGGATGCGCTGCGGCATCAAGCCTCTCCCTGGAAGTGAGGCTAGACGGAAACAAGGCTAATCGTTTTTGTGGTGGCCGTCACCTATTCATATTTGAAATGCGGCCATTCGGTGACGGCGTGTGAGTGCGTTCGTGTTTGTGGATCTTTCAAATCGCTGTTATTAAACCACAGAAGTGATTTCTCTTAAAGCGACAGTACATGTGTTCAGATGAATGTGTTATTGCTGAGGCCGACTCATCTGTGGGAGATGTCTCAGAGAAAGGAATAAGGAAACCTCCTAATTCAAAATAGCCTTGAATGTAGCTTTAAAATCTTTAAAAAGCCCAAGATTTTATTTTTAAACTTTGTAAACTTTTTGCATCAATATGTGTAATAGACAATATGATAGTTTCATAGGATATGTCAGGAATGAGTCACTCATCAATTGGTTTCGTTTTCAAAGGGTTCTACAAAGTTTATATATTTTACCAACATTGAAATATGACGGAGCCTGTATGATGGGCGGAAGGCGGAATACACCCTGGACAAATCGCACCTCGTCTACATATAAAACTATTTATAACAGCCCCACAAAATATAGAAATGTTTGATTGTAGCTGAGATAGGCGCCAGCGCCCCCCGCGACCCCGAACGGGAATAAGCGGCAGAAAATGGATGGATGGATGGATAATATAGTGTATTCCTTTATTTGGCCTTCTAGCTACATTTTACATATGTTTATATTACATAACTTTGAATAACTAGAGCATTAGGGTTAGGGTAGGAGGTCTAACCTTAATCCCCCACCATGCTAATGTTAGCATGCTAACTTTTTAAAGTTACTTTTGAAGCCATGCATCTCAATCATATAACTTGGTACTTGATACAGGCTAACTGTTAGCATGCTAATTTATTCAATCTAATGTTTAATCCATACACCTCAGAGTCGTATAAGTTGGTACTTGATACATGCCAACTGTTTGCATACTAACTTTTTAAGTTGATTTTGAAGCCATACACCTCAGTCGTATAATTTGGTACTTGATACATGCTAACTGTCAGCATGCTAATCCTTTCAAGCTAATGTTGAAGCCATGCACCTCAGAGTCGTATAACTTGGTACTTGATACAGGCTAACTGTTAGCATGCTAACTTATTCAATCTAATGTTTAATCCATACACCTCAGAGTTGTATAAATTGGTACTTGATACATGCCAACTGTTTGCATACTAACTTTTTAAGTTGATTTTGAAGCCATACACCTCACAGGTGTATAATTTGGTACTTGATACATGCTAACTGTTAGCATGCTAATCTTTTCAAGCTAATTTTGAAGCCATTCACCTCAGAGTTGTATAACTTGGTACTTGATACAGGCTAACTGTTAGCAGGCTAACTTATTCAAGCTAATGTTGAAACCATACAACTCAGAGTTGTATAGTTTGGTACTTGATACATGCTAGCTGTTCGCATACTAACTTTTTAAGCAAATTTTGAAGCCATACACCTCAGAGTCATTAAACTTGGTACTTGATACATGCTAACTCAAATTAAATCAAATCAAATCAACTTTATTTATAAAGCACATTTAAAATTTACCACAGGGGTAGCCAAAGTGCTGTACAATGGGCAGGTTAAAAGATAATACGAAAACCGAGCAAACAACACAACACAAACAGAACATGATAAAAAACAAATAAATAAAACATAAAAACAGGTTCACTGCAGGTGTATAATGGGGCACCATTGCAGCATGGATATCACTCAGTGTTAAAAGCCAAGGAATAAAAGTATGTTTTTAATAGAGATTTAAAAACAGGAAGAGAGGAGGCTTGTCTAACACTCAGAGGTAGGTCGTTCCAGAGCTTGGGAGCTGCAGCGGCGAAAGCTCTGTCACCTCTAAGCTTCAGCCTTGTGTCAGGGACCGTCACGATAAAGGCTCAATAAACCTTTGGGAAATGAGGAGACACATTTCTTTAAGCTTTTCAGGTGGAATTCTTTCCCATTCTTGTTTTATGTACAGGTTAAGTTGTTCAACAGTCCGGGGTCTCCATTGTGGTATTTTAGGCTTCATAATGTGCCACACATTTTCAGTGGGAGACAGGTCTGGACTACAGGCAGGCCAGTCTGGTACCTGCACTCTTTTACTATGAAGCCACGCTGTTGTAACAAGTGACTTGGCATTGTCTTGCTGACATAAGCAAGGGCGTCCATGATAACATTGCTTGGATGGCAACATATGTTGTTCCAAAAGCTGTATGTACCTTTCAGCATTAATGGTGCCTTCACAGATGTGTAAGTTAGCCATGCCTTGGGCACTAATACACCCCCATACCATCACAGATGCTGGCTTTTCAACTTTGCAACTAGAACAGTCCTGATGGTTCTTTTCCTCTTTGGTCCGGAGGACATGACGTTCATCGTTTCCAAAAAACAATTTGAAATGTGGACTCGTCAGACCACAGAACACTTTTCCACTTTGCATCAGTCCATCTTAGCTGAGCTCGGGCCCAGAGAAGACGGCGGCGTTTCTAGGTGTCGTTGATAAATGGCTTTGGCCTTGCATAATAGAGCTTTACCTTGCACTTACAGCTGTAGCGACAAACTGTAGTTACTGACAGTGGTTTTCTGAAGTGTTCCGGAGCCCATGTGGTGATATCCTTTACACACTGATGTCGCTTTTTTATGCAGTACCGCCTGAGGGAACGAAACTCTGTTATATAATCGCTTAGGTGCAGTGATTTCTCCAGATTCTCTGAACCTTTTGATGGTATTACGGACCGTAGATGGTGAAATTCATAAATTCCTTGCAATAGACCGTTGAGAACGGTTTTTCTTAAACTGTTTAACTATTTGCTCACACATTTATTCACAAAGTGGTGACCTTCGCCCCGTCCTTGTTTGTGAAACACTTAGCATTTCACAGAAGCTGCTTTTATACCCAATCATGGCACCCACCTGTTCCCAATTAGCCTGCATACCTGTGGGATGTTCTAAATAAGATTTTGATGAGCATTCCTCAACTTTATCAGTATTTATTGCCACATTTCCCAACTTCTTTGTCACGTGTTGCTGGCATCAAAATTTTTTTTCTCAGTTTGAACATCAAATATGTTGTCTTTGCAGCATATTCAACTGAATATGGGTTGAAAATGATTTGCAAATCATTGTATTCCGTTTATATTTACATCCAACACAATTTCCCAACTCATATGGAAACGGGGTTTGTATTTTACTATTACTTATTTATCGCATTCTATTAAAATTGTACACATTATTTTGGTTTAATTAATTGATTAAATAACTTTGCATCAGCCATATTTTACTTTAATACTTGAAAATAAAAAATAAAAAATACAAAAAAACTACAATATTTTGTATAATAATATTAATAATGATAATAATAATAATAATAATATTTTAAAATGATCCATATATAATGCAAATTTATTTAACACATATAATGGATGGCTATTGAGGTATTGATTATGAATACAAATAAATGAAATAAAAATCTCTTCAGGACATGTGACATGCTGTGAAAACAAAAGGTATGGAATAAAATAAGTAAAAAAGCGTGTAGGAGGATTGTTATCAAGCATCCATAAATAGCATAAGCATTAGACGCCAACACCTTGACGCCATGCACCCACCTCTTTTAACACACACAAACGCACGCACGCACGCACGCACGCACGCACGCGCACACACACACACACACACACACACACACACACACACACACACACACACACACACACACACATTTACAGTACATGTAATGAAAACAATGTTTCAAATCAGTCAGATGCACGCACGCACACACACACACACACACACACACACACACACACACACACACACACACGCACACACACACACACACACACACCTATTGTCTCGGTTTTAATCTTCTTGCTTCACTCTTATTGCCCCCACGCCGCCCACCTGAGCTTTCTGTGGGCTTATCTGCCACAATCCACCATCATCATTGCTGCAAGTCACACACACACACACACACACACACACACACACACACACACACACACACACACACACACACACACACACACACACACACACACACACACACACGGGGGGGTAAGGCACACCACAAGTCTGGTCTAGTTGGGGTAGCGCCACGTGGAAAAACATTTCAGCTAGACGACATATTTCCCTCTGATTTTATTTCCCTCTGATTTTTTTCCCCTTCTTTTCCAGGGCACCATCGCCACTTTCAAAGAGCAATGTGGGCTCCCCACGGTGGCCAAACTCAAGCAGTGCATCCACAGCCTGGCCACCCGGCTGCAGAGCCCCGAGGGCGTCAGGGGGGCCACCATGGTGCTGAAGGAGGGGTACCCGTCTTTAGAGGCCCTGGTCAGCGTCTCCGAGGCCACGCGCAAACTACTCACCGCCTACGAAACGGTCAGTAACAACATCAACATTCTTCTTTTTTAGAAGTTACTATATTAGAATATTTTTCAAGAAATGTAAACTTAAGGACGTTTACTTGAAGTGTGTTGTCCAAAATCTAGCCGTGATGCTGGAGTTTAGACAGTAAAAGTGCTTTCAGTCATTCCCACTGGAAACACGCTTTAATGCCAACGAGCTGTATTTTGTGTACCGATATACCACCGAGCTGAAGACTTGTGTGTTGTTTACTCTACAGCTGGGGTGTCAAACCTACGGCCCGCGAACAGGTTTAATCCGGCCCACGTGATGAGTTTGCCAAGTATTAAAATGAGCTGCTTTTTTGTTTTTTTAAATGAAAGAAACTGCTGTTCTTAATTTTTCCACTGGATGTCACAATAGCAATTTTGTTAGCATGCAAACGATAGCATGCTAACAAGCTAACGTAAGCATGCCGACTTTTTCATCCAAATTTGCACTTTTTTCTCTATTTCCGTGTTACTTGATATGTGAGACATGCTAACTGTTAGCATGCCATTGTTAGCACACATGCTAAGTGTTAGCAGTTTAATGTAAACATGCTACTGTTTTAAGCTAGCTCTGTAGCTCATTTTAGTTACAACTAAAACTAGAGATGTCCGATAATGGCTTTTTTGCTGATATCCGATATTCCGATATTGTCCACTGTTAATTACCAATACCGATATATACAGTCGTGGAATTAAAGCATTATTATGCCGAATTTTGTTGTGATGCCCCCCTGGATGCATTAAACAATGTAACAAGGTTTTCCAAAATAAATCAACTAAAGTCATGGAAAAAAATGCCAACATGGCACTGTCATATTTATTATTGAAGTCACAATGTGCATTATTTTTTTAACATGCCTCAAAACAGCAGCTTTGAATTTGTGACATACTGTTCCAGAGAGAGTATGAGGAAGTTGAGGTGGGCGGGGTTGAAGTGGGGGGGCTAGAGGGTAGTGGGGTGTACATTGTAGCTTCCCGGAAGAGTTAGTGCTGCAAGGGGTTCTGGGTATTTGTTCTGTTGTGTTTATGTTGTGTTACGGTGCAGATGTTCTCCCGAAATGTGTTTGTCATTCTTGTTTGGTGTGGGTTCACAGTGTGGCGCATAGTTGTAACAGTGTTAAAGTTGTATGTACAGCCACCCTCAGTGTGACCTGTATGGCTGTTGAATAAGTATGCCTTGCATTAATTTGTGTGTATGAAAAGAAGTAGATATGTGACTGGGTTGACACGCAAAAGCAGTGCCTTTAAGGTTTATTGGCGCTCTGTTCTTCTCCCTACATCCATGTACACAGCAGCGTTTTAAAAAGTCAGAAATTTTACTTCATTTAATACCAATACCAATAATTTTGAAACCGATACCGATAATTACCTAAAACTAATGGATTCCGACTCCCGGCACCATCTCAAAAGCATGGCGGCTTCCGAAGACCCCCGGCCAGAGGTCCAAGGCACATATAGCAGACACATCCAAATTTTTGCGGGAATGTTCTAGTTTATTTAATAATATCTTCATTAGCAGTAAACTGAAAGGTTATTTATGTCTGCATGCTTGGTCATATTTCCTGGTTGAGCCTGTTGATTAATCCGAGCAGTGCTGCCACCTAGCTGAAGGCTGGTGTATCGTTCAAGAATTTAAAAAAGAGGCTAATGCTATAAGTCCCTTGCCTCTCACGCCCCGCTATTTAAGAAGCACTGCATTGAGGAGTCGGGGCGGGAGGTCGCAAATATTAGCAAAGGTCGTGAGTTCAAACCCCGGCCGAGTCATACTAAAGACTATAAAATGGGACCTATTACCTCCCTGCTTGGCACTCAGCATCAATGGGCGAAATTGGGGGTTAAATCACCAAAAATGATTCCCGGGCCTGGCCACCGCTGCTGCCCACTGCTCCCCTCACCTCCCAGGGGGTGATCAAGGGTGATTGGTCAAATGCAGAGAATACTTTTGCCACACCTAGCGTGTCTGTGACAGTCATTGGTACTTTAACTTTAACTTCAAAGCATAGCATAGCTTTGTGAGCTACATGCTAACGTCGCACTCAGGTGCTCGGAAAAACAAAATGTCCAAATTAAAGCACACATGTCTGCATCTGACTTAGTTGGCAGAGCACTTGGACTGTTTTAAGATGTGTAGCAAAGCCTGCCTTTTTTTTTTTTGTCAAAATGACAAGCGGACATAGGGCGGATTCATTTAGCTAAGGGTATCATGTCCATGTTACTCATAGCACATCATGAAAAGTATAATATGGTGGACATTTTGAAAGTACAACAGGGAAGGGATTAATGTGGGCCCATTCCTGGGGGTTTAAGCGTTGTGTAATGCAGTCTGCTGAAAATGATGGAAAGCGCCACTCTACAGAGCTAAATGACACATTTTAAGATATTTGAAGTTAAAGTTAAAGTACCCATGATTGTCACACACACAACATGTGTGGCGAAATTATTCTCTGCATTTGACTCATCACCCTTGTTCACCCCCTGGGAGGGGAGGGGAGCAGTGGGGAGCAGCCGTCACTGCGCCCAGGAATAATTTTTAGTGATTTAACCCCCAATTCCAACCCTTGATGCTGAGTGCCAAGCAGGGAGGTAATGGGTCCCATTTGTATAGTTTTTGGTACGACTCGGCTGGGGTTTGAACTCACGACCTACCGATATCAGGGCGGAATTTAACACTATAGTGCCATCTGGCGGCTAAAGCGGAAAGTGCACGGCCTAAATTCGCCACGTTTCATGAGTCAGGTAAACCGCAACAAACGGAGGCCATTTGAATCCCCTTCCGACTGTAGCAGTTTGCTCCCAGGTGCCCCCTGTAGTCTAACCTGTGCTCAACACCTCGTCCTTTCAGTTTGTACACACGCTCATGGCACCTTTCTGGACACTTAAGCATGGGTGCTAGCGCTAGAGCAACAAAAGAGATGTCCTGTTTGGACGACAAACAATTGCAGACCACTCAGTGGGGGATGCAAGGTCGTCATGGCAACAGCGCAGATGCCATTCTGCCCTTTTACAAGCCAGCGAGGCACCGACGTGAATGTTTCAAGCTATTACTTGTCCCCATTCAGGCACAATGTTAGCGCGAGGACGTTGTGACGGCACCCTGAACGCGAGGCTCGTCGAGTTATGTAATGACGTTCCTTAATGAGTACAAATGAGTACACTCGGCGGTACAAGCTGTAATTATGTCCAACCTCAGCAAAAGCACATCATGTCTTACTACTACCCCCCCCCCCCCCCGGGGGCTGCATGGGGCCAATTAAAACTTCTAATTGCAGTGCCTACACACACACACACACACACACACACACACACACACACACAGAGTGGCGTGGCATTACGTATGCAGGAACGCACTCAGCGATGACACGCGTGGAGCCGTCACCCACACGCCTCGTCAAGCTCGCGCATCACCAGCAGGCCAGCTGCGTCTGCTCCTACCTCGTCTCAGGACGCCTCCTTCCCAGCTGTGTGACGCCCACACGCACATTGTCACACACTGTGGAATTGTGTCTCCTGAGCGGCAGTGTTGACGATCTTAAATTGACATCAATCCCGCTGCCACGCTGCAGAGTCTTCCAGCAATGTCACATTCTGACACTAAAGTCCGACATTTGCCTAAAAGGGCAATCTTCCACAAAAAAGTAAAAAATGTTTACATTAAAAATTACATATTTCTCCAAGAAAGTGTTAGTTTGCCCAAATAAATGCTATATCAAGTGATTAAAACACCAAATTTACTCACATAAATTGAGATCTGAACATTTCTGCCAATAAAATTGTGTATTTGGCAATAAAACAGCTCCTACGAAAAGTGAACTATTTCCATTAAAAAAATGACATATTTATCCAAGAAAATATTAGTTTGCCCAAATATATGCTATATCCTGTCATTAAAACACCATATTTACTCACATAAATTGAGACCTAAAAATGTTTGCCAATAAAATTGCGTATTTGGCAATAAAACATCATCTTCCATGAAAAGTGAATTATTTACATTAAAACATAGGGGTGTAACGGTACACAAAAATTTTGGTTCGGTACGTACCTCGGTTCAGAGGTCACGGTTCGTTTCATTTTCGGTACAGTAAGAAAACAACAAAATATAAATTTTTTGGTTATTTATTTAACAAATTTGCTGAATCTTCCACCAAAAATATTTTTCTTTGTGGAATATTTGATGTTAAGTAATCGGAAACTTGGATAGGTCAATAATTCATAAGAACATTGATTTTGATGTAATATTATGTTTTGAGCAATGACAGTTTGAAAGAAAAAAATGAAAGCTTTGTTTTTTAAACAAGGTTGCAACTTTTTCTAAATTATATTTAGCCTTTAAGCTTTTTTTATTTCACTTTTGTTTATGTTTTTGTTTATTTTAATAGTATTTTTAGAATCTCCGTGGGCCTTTAAAACATTAGCTGTGGGCCGCAAATGGCCTCCGGGGCACACTTTTGACACCCCTGCTATAGATAGTAAAAAATAAAATCTGATAAATCTATGGGTAAAAAGCAGAGCTTGGCGAGGCATGCGCATTTATCATAACTCTCTCGCTCTCTCTGTCTCTGCCCCGCCCTCACGAATGCTGCTGTGCGCACCACTTTTTTGTTTGTTTTTAACCCCTTCTTAACCCTGAACATACATTGAAAATACACACAACCCTAACTTAAAATGCCAGACATTCGAGGCATTTAAGAAACTCCACCTGGACAGCTCCGCAAAGAGGACATATCCAGTGAAAAGATGAGGTGTGGTCAGTCTATCTGTTTTTTTGATTGATTGAAACTTTTATTAGTAGATTGCACAGTACAGTACATATTCCGTACAATTGACCACTAAATGGTAACACCCCAATAAGTTTTTCAACTTGTTTAAGTCGGGGTACACGTAAATCAATTCATGGTGCATTGTCTACACAACATGCGGCGCGCTACTTAATATGTCCGTGTCGTTCGGTACACCTCTGAACCGAACCGAAACCCCCATACCGAAATGGTTCAATACAAAAACATGTACCGTTACACCCCCATTAAAACAATAATATATATCCAGGAAAGTGTTAATTTGCCCAAATAAACTAGTACATTTATCCACAAAGGAGCAATATTTTTCACTAAAAAGCAATAGTTTACATTGAAAAGTAATATTGTATGACAAAAAACATATATTTGGTCAGGAAATGTGTAGTTTGTTTGTATATACTATATTTTGCCATTTAAACACCATTCTTAGTCACAAAGAGGCTAAATTCGAATATGAAAAGGTTGTGTTTAGTTTGTGTAAAGGCTTTATTTTCCATATAAACTTGTATATCTGACCAGAAAAGTACCATATTTTTCAATAAAAAGCAAAATTAGTATTTTCGCACATAAAGTAAATATTTCTTTAAGAAAAATGCTTTATTTTTCTTATAAAACACAATGTTACTGATAAAAAGGCTATCTTGGGATCTAAAAAAGTTTTTTTTACCCTCAAGGGGCTTCATTTAGCAAATAAACGTGTATTTCTGACCAGAAAAGTGTCATATTTGTCACTAAAAAGCAATAGCTGGCCACAAAAAGTAGTATTGTGGCACAACAATTACATATTTGGTCAATAAAAGGTTAGTTTGCCTATGCATGTTTCTAATAAAACACCATGAATACTCATGTTAAAAGCTAAATTAAGATCTGCAATGTTATATTTTGCCTCAAAAGGATTTATTGTCCCAAAAAATGTGTACATTTGACCAGAAAAGTGTAATGATCCGCTACCCGGATCATATTATGATTTAGATTTTTGAGTCTTTTTGTGTTTACTGTTGGTTTTGGACTCCTCCGGTTCCTGTTTGTGCACCTCTCAGTTTGTTTCCATAGTTACTAATTATTTCCACCTGCCGCCTGTTCCGGACGTGCGACTGTTTTGTGATTACTGTCATTATTTAAGCCTGCCTTATCCAGTCAGTCAGGCTTGCTTCCTAATTTGCTATACGCAACAAATAACGACTTTGGTTTTCCTGCTCGCTACCTGCTAGCTTTCACGCTAGGCTATTTGTTTTCTAGCTCCCATGCTAGCTCTTTTAGTTTTGTCTAAGTCTGATTTATTTCTTAATAAATCATTTTTCCTACCTGCATGCTGTGTCCGAAGCCCTTCTGCATCCCTGGGAGAACGAAACCCGCATCACCATGCGACCAGGTCGTTACAGAAAAGTGCCATATCTGTCACTGAAAAAGTAATATTGTGGCACTAAAAATGTACATTTGTTTTCCTACAGATATGCTATATTTTTGTATTAAAACACCATGAATATTGAAAACAAAAGCAAAATTAAGATCTAAAAAAGGATTTATTTTGATGATGAACTTTTATATTTGTTTAAAAAAGGGCCCTGTTTGTCATAAAACATCAATAGCTGACAGTGAAAAGTAATATTGCAGCACTAAAATATATATTTGGTCAATAAATTTGTAGTTTGCCCACTTATGTCTTCCGTGTGTTTAATTTATATTTGTGCGTCTCATCATCATGACATATCTGTATGTAATATTGCCTGCATTTCAGATAAATTGTGTGCCATGTTGTTCCAGACCACAGCAAACGTCACCCAGCTTGCAAAAATTGTAGTAAATGCATTAGAAGAAGACAACTAGCAACTCCCGAAAAGGCAAAATGAAGGTCTGAAATGTTATTTTCAGCCTCAAAAAGCTTTCTTTTGCTAATATTTGTCACTAAAAAGAAATGCCCGACAGCAAAAAGTAATATTGTGGCACAAAAATGATATTTTTGGTCACCAAAATTGTTTTTTTTAAAACACCATATTTACTCACATAAATACGTAATTAAGATCTAAAAATGCCACCAATAACATTTTATACTTGCTTATAAAACATTTGTTGCAAAAAACAATAGTTGACAGCGAAAAGTGATATACAAAAATAATATATTAATCCAAAAAGTCAGTTTGCCCACATAAATGTCAAGTCTGTATTTTGCTAGTAACATTTTATTTTTTTGCCACAAATGTTCAGTATGTCAGTTAAAAGCAATAGTTGACAGTAAAACACAATATTGTTAAACAAAAAATATATACTTTATCCAAGAAAGTATTATTAGTGTGCCCAAATAAAAGCTGTATCCTTTGATCAAAACACCATTTAGACTCACATAAATGCTAAATAATGTTTTTTAAATATTTGCCCAAAAATATGCCGCAAAAAAAAATAAATTAGTTGACAGCAAAAAGTTACATGGTGCCACAAAATGATGTAGTTAGTTGGTTGGCCAAAAGAAATGCTATATTTTGACTTTTAAACACAATGTATACCCACAAAAAGCAAAATTAAGATTTGAAAATGCTATGTTTAGTCTTAAAGGCTTTCGCCCCCAATAAACCTTCCTATTTGCTCATATTTAGCTCTAAAAAGCAAAAGTTGATGGCAAAAGTAATATTGTTGCACAAAAAATATATATTTGATCAAAAACTTTTTATCAGTTATAAATTATTCTTTAAAATGCCATATTTACGCTTATAATTGCCAAATTGGCAAAAAAATCTAATATTTGGTTATAAAACATGTGCTGTAAAACAGCAATAGTTATCAAAATGATATATTGTTTATTCAAGAAAGTGTTAATTTGACTACAGAAACGCAATCTTTGTCTATTAAAAGACCATAAAAGCTCAAATGTGATCAAAAAAAGTTTTTTTTGTCTTCACAGGGTCATTTCTCATGCAAATGTGATATTTTGTCACTTAAAAGCCTAAATTGTGTCACTATCAATCAATCAATCAATGTTTACTTATATAGCCCTAAATCACTAGTGTCTCAAAGGGCTGCACAAACCACCACGACATCCTCGGTAGGCCCACATAAGGGCAAGGAAAACCCACACCCAGTGGGACATTGGTGACAATAATGACCCAGTGGGACGTCAGTGACAATGATGACTATGAGAACCTTAGAGAGGAGGAAAGCAATGGATGTCGAGCGGATCTAACATGATACTGTGAAAGTTCAATCCACAATGGATACAACACAGTCGCGAGAGTCCAGTCCAAAGAGGATCCAAGACACAGCAGCGAGAGTCCCGTTCACAGCGGAGCCAGCAGGAAACCATCCCAAGCGTAGGCGGACCAGCAGCGCAGAGATGTCCCCAGCCGATACACAGGCGAGCAGTACATGGCCACCGGATCGGACCGGACCCCCTCCACACGGGAGAGTGGGACATAGAAGAAAAAGAAAAGAAACGGCAGATCAACTGGTCTAAAAAGGGAGTCTATTTAAAGGCTAGAGTATACAAATGAGTTTTAAGGTGAGACTTAAATGCTTCTACTGAGGTGGCATCGCGAACTGTTACCGGGAGGGTATTCCAGAGTACTGGAGCCCGAACGGAAAATGCTCTATAGCCCGCAGACTTTTTTTGGGCTTTGGGAATCACTAATAAGCCGGAGTCCTTTGAACGCAGATTTCTTGCCGGGACATATGGTACAATACAATCGGCAAGATAAGATGGAGCTAGACCGTGTAGTATTTTATACGTAAGTAGTAAAACCTTAAAGTCACATCTTAAGTGCACAGGAAGCCAGTGCAGGTGAGCCAGTACAGGCGTAATGTGATCAAACTTTCTTGTTCTTGTCAAAAGTCTAGCAGCCGCATTTTGTACCAACTGTAATCTTTTAATGCTAGACATGGGGAGACCCGAAAATAATACGTTACAGTAGTCGAGGCGAGACGTAACAAACGCATGGATAATGATCTCAGCGTCTTTAGTGCACAGAATGGAGCGAATTTTAGCGATGTTACGGAGATGAAAGAAGGCCGTTTTAGTAACGCTTTTAATGTGTGCCTCAAAGGAGAGAGTTGGGTCGAAGATAATACCCAGATTCTTTACCGTGTCGCCTTGTTTAATTGTTTGGTTGTCAAATGTTAGAGTTGTATTATTAAATAGAGTTCGGTGTCTAGCAGGACCGATAATCAGCATTTCCGTTTTTTTGGCGTTGAGTTGCAAAAAGTTAGCGGACATCCATTGTTTAATTTCATTAAGACACGCCTCCAGCTGACTACAATCCGGCGTGTTGGTCAGCTTTAGGGGCATGTAGAGTTGGGTGTCATCAGCATAACAGTGAAAGCTAATACCGTATTTGCGTATGATGTCACCTAGCGGCAGCATGTAGATGCTGAAGAGTGCAGGGCCAAGGACCGAACCCTGGGGAACTCCACACGTTACCTTAACGTAGTCCGAGGTCACATTGTTATGGGAGACACACTGCATCCTATCAGTAAGATAAGAGTTAAACCAAGACAGGGCTAAGTCTGACATACCAATTCGTGTTTTGATACGTTCTAATAAAATATTATGATCGACGGTATCGAAAGCAGCGCTAAGATCGAGGAGCAGCAACATAGATGACGCATCAGAATCCATCGTTAGCAATAGATCATTAGTCATTTTTGCGAGGGCTGTCTCCGTGGAGTGATTTGCCCTGAAACCGGATTGAAAGGTTTCACATAGATTGTTAGACGCTAAGTGTTCATTTAACTGCTCCGCAACAATTTTTTCAAGGATTTTTGAAATAAAGGGAAGGTGAGACACCGGTCGGTAATTTACCATGAGGTCAGGATCGAGGTTAGGTCTTTTAAGAAGAGGATGAATAACCGCTTTTTTGAATGCTAGGGGAACAGTGCCCGAGGAGAGTGATAAGTTTATAATATTTAGCACTGATGGACCTAATAATTCAAAGAGCTCCTTGATCAGTTTCCCAGGAAGAGGGTCAAGTAAACATGTTGTCTGTTTTATTCCATTTACACGTTGTAACAATTCCTCTAATGTTATTTCCTCAAAACGGGAGAAACTATTTTGGAGGGCAGTATCCGCCGTATATACCATCGTGTCAGTGTTAATAGACCCCGTTGTAGCTGGGACGCATTGTCTTTAATCTCCTTTCTAATGACTTCAATTTTCTTACTAAAGAATTGCATAAAGTCATCAGCTGAGTGGGTTGAGCTACTGGAAGGAGTCCCTTGTTGGGTTAGCGATGCTACCGTATTAAACAAAAATTTAGGATCGTTTTTATTACGGTGGATGAGATTTGAGTAATATTTAGCTTTAGCTAAGGTAAGCATGCGTTTATAAGTTATTAAACCATCACTCCATGCTTGATGGTGCACCTCAAGTTTAGTCGTGCGTCATTTGCGTTCCAGCTTTCTACATAATAATTTCTGAGCTCTAGTTTCTTCTGTAAACCACGGGGTGCGCTTTTTTGGAGCCTTTTTTAACTTTAGCGGTGCTATGTTATCAATGGTTTCGCGCAGGGCGTCGTTAAAGTTGTTAGCGAGGTTATCAATAGAGCCCACATACTTTGGGAATGGTGCCATTACCGAGAGCAGTAGGTCAGCAAGAGTTGTCGTTGTGGCTGTATTAATGTTGCGGCTGCTATAGCAGGTATTATTATTATTAGTTTGACGATCATGCGTCTGAACCTCGAATTTTATAAGGTAATGATCGGACAATACTTTAGTATACGGGAGTATCGTAACTTTGGAAACGGTGATGCCCCTGACAAGCACTAGGTCTATCGTATTACCGTTGCGATGCGTGGGTTCATTTATTATTTGTGTGAGACCACAGCTATCAATTACAGTCTGGAGCGCTACGCACGGTGGGTCCGATGGGGTATTCATATGGATATTAAAGTCCCCCATTATGATTATATTATCGGCGTGTGTCACTAGATCAGCAACGAACTCTGAGAATTCATTAATAAAGTCCGAATAGGGCCCTGGGGGGCGGTAGATAACAGCCAGGTGTAGAGGCAGCGGTGTGACAGACCTCATAGTAAGCACCTCAAACGATTTATATTTATTATTTATGTTAGGACTAAGGTTAAAGTTTTCGTTGTATATTAGTGCGACCCCCCACCCCTTTTGAGCGGACGGGCAATATGCGCATGTGTAAAGTTAGGAGGACATGCCTCATTTAGCGCAAAAAAGTCGTTTGGTTTAAGCCAGGTTTCGCTGAGACCGATGACGTTAAGATTGTTGTCTCTGATAATATCATTAACTAACAACGTTTTAGGAGACAATGATCTTATGTTTAAAAAACCTATATTATAGGTAGTGGGCTGTTTTAGGGAGTTTTTGATCAAATTATCCGTAGTAGCAATATTAATAATGTTGTGTTTATTATGCCCAGTGCATTTAGTA
This sequence comes from Nerophis ophidion, assembly GCF_033978795.1. Lineage (NCBI taxonomy): Eukaryota > Metazoa > Chordata > Actinopteri > Syngnathiformes > Syngnathidae > Nerophis > Nerophis ophidion. The sequence continues at coordinate 23,959,451 of NC_084629.1, forward strand.
TAGTTACGACCATATCTAGGAATTGATACGACAGGAATTTTCCGATTGTTTGATTGTTGCTTTGATAAACTGCACGCATCATGGTTAGCCACCTCAGTAACGGGGATTTTCCGATTGTTTGTTTGTTGCTTTGATAAACTGCACACATCATGGTTAGCCACCTCAGTAACGGGGATTTTCCGATTGTTTGTTTGTTGCTTTGATAAACTGCACGCATCATAGTTAGCCACCTCAGTAAAACACATGTCCAACTCTGAAACACTCAAAGCAGAAAAAATTTGTTCTAATTTAACAGACTCCTTACCCAGACCAGTAGTCTCGCATTAAAACGTTTTGTTACACCACAAAAATAAGAATAATAATGTGACGTAGAATAAAAACAGTCGAGGAGTGTCGGGGATGCACTCCATGTTTTCTTTACCTTTCACTTCCTGTACGTGTCATGGCCATGTGTCCCAATACTTTTGTCTGTGCTTTATTTATATCACACAAAACACTGTAGATATGCACAGGAACAAAACATTGGCTACACTTCATTGCATAATTCCTCAGGGATATGTTTTAAGTCCAATCATTTTCTATAAAGGTTGAACTCAATACTTTCTGTGTGTTTGTTTGTTTGTTTGTTTGTGTATTCAGATGATTGCCGCACAGAAGCAGCTGATTGAGAACGCTGATGGCGTCCAGGAGAGGATCGCTCAGGTGCAGAAAGAAGGTAAGAAATAAAAAATAACAATGATAATAGTGCTCACATTTAAAGGTATTAATTAGAATCCTTGTAGAATTTACTTTTTTGTGATAAAAATGACAAAATGAAGCTATCCGTTGGTCATTTCCTGAATGAGTCTTATTGTGTACAAACACAACAAGCATGCTTACGTGCGTGGTTTCAGGGTCCGCTCATTTTATGTTATTGTTGTTGTTGTGTATTGTGGTTGATAATTGTTGTTTTTGTTTATTATTGTTATCACTGTTTATAGTTTTTTATTATTAATTGCTTTTGTCCATTATGAATATTATTATTATTATTTTTGCTGTTGTTGTTTATAGTTGTTGTATTATTGTTATTTATTGATCGTAATGGTTGTTGTTTATTGTTGTTAATGGTTGTTGTTTGTTGTTTATTATTGTTATTTACTGGTGTTAATGGATGATGTTTATTGTTGTTGTTAATCGCTGTTGTCTATTGTTATTTTTGTTGTTGTTTATATTTGTTGTTGTTTATTATTGTATTCATGTATGGTTGTTAATAGTTGTTATTTATTGTTGTTCTTAATGTCTGTTTATTTTTGTTGGTAGTGGTTGTTGTTGTTAATTGTTGTTTATTATTGTGGTTTACTGGTGTTAATTGATGATGTTTATTGTGTTTGTTAATTTTTGCCAATTGTTATTTTTGTTGTTGTTTATATTTGTTGTTGTTTATCCTTGTCTTTTACGGTTGTTAATAGTTATTTATTGTTGTTGTTAATGTCTGTTTATTGTTGTTGGTAAAGGTTGTTGTTTATTGTATTTGATCGTTGTTGTTTATTATTGTTGTTTGTTGTTGTTCATGTTTGTTGTTTATATCATTGTTCATGGTTATTGTTGTTTATTATTGTTGTTTTTGTTATTGTTCTTGTAAGTTGCTGTTGATTATTATTGTTATTTTGTTGTTTATTGTTGTCTTATATGGTTGTTAGATGTTGTTAATTGTTTACTGTTGTGGTTTATTATTGTTTTGTTTATTGTTCTTGTCGTTTATAGTTGTTGTTAAATGTTGTTGCTGTTTAATGCAGTGTTGACTATGTTGACCAGGCATGGACTTCCATGAAGACTTGTCCCGGCTAGGGGAGAAGGAGGGACTGAAAGGATGCAAGCTCAGCAAAGCTGTGGAAAGTTTCACCTGGAACATCACTGTACTTAAGGTACCACTCGTACTGTACTACATACTGTACTACATTCTGTACTACATACTGTACACTAAATACTTGCTTTGTAGTGTTTGTATACATGTATCTGACATTTGACATGCAAAATTATGTGCTGTTTTCATAATTTTTTATCCTACTTTGAAGCCATCTTTTCCCTTTTGTTTAACTGGTTTGGATTTATATTTTTCAAATATTTATTACATTGATGAATTATTATACATATATGTATTTTTTATAAATGTTATGATTCATTTTAATTTAATGTCAGGCTTTTTAATATAGAACAGGGCTTTAAATGCTTTCTTGCAATTTTCTCGGAGTGAAATGTTGACATTTTTATGGAATTTAAAGGACAACAATAGTTATTAATGAACGTTTTTATCAAAATCTACATAATAAAAAACAGTTTGAAAAAAACCCCCTTTGTATTCACTTATATTAAAAAAAATTGCTCGTAATATTATTTACCCCCGAAGAATTACATTTTTATAAGAACTTGACTTTTTTTTGTTCATTTTCACATATTATCTTATTAGCAATGAGATAACAAAAATGTATCCTGTGAGATATCGCCAGGCTTTAGTTTAATGACACATTTACCCTATTTTTACTGTACGTAACTGAACTTTTACTTTGACTTTTATCATTATTTTGATTTATTAGCAGAGACTGCATGTGATCTGTAAATTATAATAAATCCTTTGAAAATTCAAGAAAAGCATTGTCTTGTTCAATGTATAGAATACTAAGAGTAGTAACAATGCAAAGTCTAGTTGTTGGTAATGCAGGTCTATTTGTTGTTTTTATTGTATACAACATTTAAAAAAACAACAAAATACAATGTAAGGGACGTGTTGTTTAAGATGTGTAGTGAAGCCCGTTTTTGTTTAATGGGTGGGTGTGTACATGGGCCGGGTTTTACCAGCTAGGGGTGGGTCTTAGGCGGTCCTAAAAACCCTTCAAGGACACATGATTTAAAAAAATAAATAAGTAAAAATCAAAATTTTTAAAATATATTTTAAAAAATTATACATGATATAAAAAAAAAATTATACAGAAAATATGTTCTGCATTTACTAATTGTAATTTACTTGTTTCTGTCCCACTTTAATCCCACATTTATGAGTATAACTAAGTTATGTTACCATGGTGTTCATAAGTAGGAATGGGTCCCTTTCACATTTGGACTGATACGGTGCCGATGTTTGGTACTTTTTTGTGTTAATAAATATGAATTATTTGTGATCATAAAATCTAATTTTTTTATTGCAACATTTTTAAACATGAGCTGATTCCAATTGTCCAGTTGTCATATCTTGTCATATTTTGGAGTCTCGCTGTTGCGCCCTGAAATGTGTTGATACTATAAGTATTGCACTTATTACGCACCAGCTGTTTGATTATATCGTGCAGTTTAGTTCTAGTAGTCATGAACAAATTTGGAGGCGTTGAAATCGCCACATAAAATCGCCAATGCTAATCAGTAGCATGTCAATATCGTATTCGCATCATGCTAGCGCATTTTACTTTTACTTATGTTGGACCGTTTTTTGGATTAATTTTCTTCATCGGGATTAAAAATTGTAATATTAACGAGATAGTTTGATGAGTCTGCTCTCAGTGCTGCTGCAGTGAAACCAGGCACAACCGAGGTACGGTAATTTTTTTTATGTGAATCAGTTCCCGGTAGGTGCCAAAGCATGAGCTGATTCTGATAACTGCTGTCCAGTTATATCTTGTTTTATTGTCACATTTCAGAGTCTTTTTGTTGCGCCCTAAAGAGTGTTAATACTATAAGTATTGCACTTATTACACACCAGCTGTTTGATGGTATCGTGCAGCTTAGTTGTAGTAGTCATGAACAAATTTGGAGGCATCAAGCTAGTACATTTTATGTTTTGAGTCAATTTCATTGTTGAGATTAAAAATTGCAACCTTTACAAGAGCTAGTTTGGCCGAGTCTGCTCTCAGTGCTGCTGGAGTGAAACCAGGCTCACAACCGCTCTACCGCAATTTTTTTTAAATGTGAATCAGTTCTCGGTAGGTGCCAAAAAAGTACCAATCGGGTACTCATCCCTATTGATAAGATGTTTTATATATTTTTTAAATCTAATTGTTACTATATCCACTTTGTTCCCGTAGGGTCAAAGCGACCTTCTGCGCGGCGCCAAGATGGACTCCTTGGATGCGCTGAGGCAGGTGGCCCTGGCCTGCGAGGCCTCCGGACTCACCTCACCTTCCTCCGACTCCTCGCGCTCGGCCACCTTTTCCAGCGCCGCGGCCGAGCTGCACTTCACCTCGCAGGCCTCTAGCGGGCGCCGTGGCAGCACGCACAGCAACGGGCGCGTGTGACGTCGACGCTGGCGAGCGGTCGGTGTGTCCGAGCCTCACGGGGGTTTCCTTGTCTCGCCTGTCCTCAAGGTCCTCGCTTTCTTTTCTGACGGAACGTTCCAGACTCAACACTGTAACGCTGGCGCAGCACAATTTCGTAAATGCTAGCGAAATTAGTGCTAGCAAGGCACACATGCTTCTTTTAAGGTTCTTCAGCTTTTTTAAAAAAAACAACCTTTAACCCACAAAAACTTTATTGGTTTATTTTAACCGACCAAAGAACATTTTTGGTACCGTCCACTGCAAAATAAATCTGTAGATTGTGTAGTAAAATTTTGCTAGCTCAGATGCCAGCATTTTACCATAAAAATAACAGTGGTAACGTTTTTAAATTTACAGTAATGCATCGTGAAAACAACCGCAGATTTTACAGTAAAAAAATGTGCAGCTCATTTGCAAGAATTTCCCCGTAAACACCTGTGCCGTATTTCCTTTTACGGTAATGCACTGTGAAAACGACAGGAAATTTTACGATAGGAAAAAACTTGCAGCTCAGTTTCCAGAGTTTTAATACAAAAATATCAATGGTATAGTTTTTAAATTTACAGTAATGCACTGTAAGAACAACTGACATAAATTCCTCAGTGAAAACATTTAACTTGCAGCTCAGTTGCCAGAACTTTTATTGCGAAAATAATAGCTGTACCATATTTCCATTTACGGCAATTCACTATAAAAAAATTGTCAAAGATTTTACGGTAAAAAACACTACTGTCTTAGTTTTTATATTTTTTAATTTTCCATTTACAGTAAAACATCATGAAAACAGCGATCGAACATTTTACGGTAAAACAACCTACCAATTTAGTTTTCAGAGTTTCAACCTAAAAATATCAATGGTATTGTTTTTACATCTACAGTAATGCCCTGTAAAAACAACCGCAGATTTTACGGTAAAAAAAATTTGCAGCTTATTTGCCAGAATTTTATCACAAAAATAAGTGGTACCATTTGTTTCCATTCACAGTAGTACACTGTAAAAAACAAACGGTTAAAGAAAACTTGCAGGTTTTTTTCAGAGTTTTAATATATAAAGTTTTTAAATTTACAGTAATGCACTGTAAAAACAACTGTCAATTTTATGGTAAAAAAAAATATTCGGGCTCAGTTGCCAGAAATGTACTGTAAAAAGAACAGCCAGACTTTTTTTTTTTGCATTTACAGTAATGCTGTATAAAAACAACGATCAGACATTTTACAGTAAAAAATTGGCGTCTTAGTCTTTGGAATTGAACATTTTCTATTTGCAGTCATGCAGTGTGTAAATAAACACCAGAAATTAAGCGGTAAAAAATTTTTGCAGCTCACTTGCCAGAATTTTACCGTAAAAATAACAATGGTACCGTTTTTTGCATTAACGGCAATGCACTGTAAAAAAAACGACACTAAATTTTACTGTAGAAAAAAACAACTAGCAGCTCAGTTACCGGAGTTTTGACGAAAATTATTAGTAGAACCGTTTTAAAATGTACAGGAATGCAATGTGAAAAAAATTACCTGAGATTTTACGATAAAAAACTAAAATTATTAGTAGAACCGTTTTAAAATGTACACGAATGCAATGTGAAAAAAATTACCTGAGATTTTACGATAAAAAACTAAAATTATTAGTAGAACCGTTTTAAAATGTACACGAATGCAATGTGAAAAACATTATCTGAGATTTTACGATAAAAAACTAAAATTATTAGTAGAACCGTTTTAAAATGTACACGAATGCAATGTGAAAAAAATTACCTTACATTTTACGATAAAAAACTGGATACTTAGTCTGCAGGATTTAAAATGTTCCATTTACAGTCATGCACTGTGAAAACAGCGACCAAAGATTTTAGGGTAAAATAAATATTGCAGTTTAGTCTCCAGATTTTCAACCTAAAAATATCAGTGGTATCATAATGCACTGTAAAAATAACAAACATCAATTTTATGGTAAGAAAATTGCAGCTAATTTTCCAGAATTTTACCATAAAAGTAACAATTATACTGATTTTTTCCCCCCATTTTTTCCCAGTAATTCACTGTAAAAACAAGGTCTGGATATTTTACAGTAAAAAAAGTCGCACTTCAATTTCCAGAATTTTACCGGACTGAAAACTATTTTTGGTACCGTACACTGTAAAATAATTCAGTAGATTTGATGGTGAAGTGAAGTGAATTATATTTATATAGCGCTTTTCTCTAGTGACTCCAAGCGGTTTACATAGTGAAACCCAATATCTAAGTTACATTTAAACCAGTGTGGGTGGCACTGGGAGCAGGTGGGTAAAGTGTCTTGCCCAAGGACACAAAGGCAGTGACTAGGATGGCGGAAGCGGGAATCGAACCTGCAACCCTCAAGTTGCTGGCACGGCCGCTCTACCAACCGAGCTATCCCGCCCCTGGTATAAAAAAACTGGAAGCTCCCTTGTCTGAATTTTACTGTAAAAACAATAACATACCATTTTTTTCTCCCATTTACAGGAATGCACTGAAAAAACAAGGACCAGAGATTTTACAGAAAAAAAGCTTTTCTGGAAATACATTTACACAAATACATTGTAGAAATATAACCGACAATTTTACAGTGCAAAAAACTTGTAACTCAGTTTCCAGAGTTTTAACATTAAAATATTGGTGATATATTTTTTATTTATTTACAGTAATCCATTATAAAATAACAACCTTGCAGGTCCGTTAAAATAATTTTACTGTAAAAATAACAATTGTACCTTTTTTTCATTTACATTAATGCACTGTGAAAAAGATGGAAATTTAACGGTTAAAAAAACCTCGTAGCTCAGTTTCCATTATTTCAACCCAAAAATATCGACGGTACCGTTTTTTTTTTGCATTTACAGTAATGGACTGTAAAAACGAGGACAGTAAAAAACAGTTCCAAAAATGTTACCGTAAAAATAATTGTGGCATCTTTTTTAAATTTACAGTAATGCACTGAAAAAACAACAAACGTGGATTACACAGTAAATAAATCTTGCTGCTCCTTTGCCATAGTTTTATCATAAAAATAACAGTTGTAACATTCTTCAGGTTACAGTAATTTGGTGTAAAAATCGTCAAACATTTTATGGTCAATTCTGGGGACTGAACTGCCAGTGTTTTACCGTTAAATCTACAGATTGATTTTATAGTGTAATTGTAAGAGTTAAAAGTTACACAAAGGGAAAACTTAATATTTTTTAATATTTTGTACAATGTATCATTCAAATTGAATAACAAGATAATATTATTTGGGAACAGTCTTACATTTCTGCAATTGTCTTTGCTTGAAATTTAAAATGTTTAAGTGTTTAAAAGATAAAATAATTTATCAATATATTTTTATTACGAAAAAAATAGAATATATATTTAAATTTAAAAAAAAAATACTGCCCCCCACCAATTATTTTTTTGAGAAGTTAATTTTGTTGATAAAGAGATTAATGTAAATGAGCGGCACTATTGGCCGGCAGAAGGACTTTGATGTTCTGCATTTGTCAAGTTGAAACGTGAGGGCGGGTAACTGGAGCGTGTGGCACAGGTGTGGGTCACATGAGCCCGTGTAAATACAGACTGTACATGAATGTAGCAATAATAACTGTAGACACCTGGCAACTAGAGCGCGCGTTGCTAATTGACTCTTTGAATGTTTGCTAACAGCCTGTTGATGATGCTTACTAACTTTGGCCTTTTTTCAGTGCAAATATGAGTTTTATTATTAATATCAATATCATTACGTCTTATTTTTACCTTGATGTGTGTTTTAACCTGAACCGTACAAGCTGGGGGTAGTAGATCGTGTTTCTTAACACTCCACACCAATAGGGGGCGGCCTGTCCAAAGTTGAAACATATCTGTCCCTATTTTTCATATTTCTGCATCCGAGGCATAAACTTTCATATTTTAGAAAGGAAAGAGCAAATTTGTTTGCGTTTTGGTCAGCAAAGGTAGGGAAGGTACGAATGTAACAGTCAGAGATCCTCTAATTGACAGGAGAGCTATGCAGTTTTTTAGGATAGACTGCAAAAAATATTTGTCAAAGATCCCCTATGTGACAGGGACACTCTACTCTTTTTGAGGATAGACTGCAAAAACATTTGTCAAAGATCCTCTATATAAAAGGTGCACTCTGTTAAAAGTCAAAGATCATTAATAAGACAGGATTGCTCTGCTGTTTTGAGGGTGTACTCGAAAACTGCTCGTCAAAGATCCACACAGGATAGTGCTGCTATTTTTAAGGACCTTCTTCAAAATCACTGGTCAAAGATGCTCTATGTCACAGGAACACTCTGTTGTACTATGGAAAGTCTAGTCAAATATCCTTAATATGATAGGAGCACTCTGTTGTTTTGAGGGTGTACTGCAAAAATGTTAGTCAAAGACCCTCTATATGACAGGAGCACTCTGTTGTACTACAGAAATGCTACTCAAAGATCCTTAATATGACAGGATTGCTCTGTTGTTTTGAGGTTGTACTGCAAAAATGTTAGTCAAAGATCCTCTAAATGACAGGAGCACTCTGTTGTTTTGAGGGTGTCCTGCAAAAACGTTTGTCAAAGATCCTCTATATGACAGGAGCACTCTGTTGTACGACAGCAATGCTACTCAAAGATCTTAGATATGACAGGATTGCTCTGTTGTTTTGAGGGTGTACAGCAAAAATGCTAGTCAAAGATCCCCTAAATGACAGGAGCACTGGTGTTTTGAGGGTGTCCTGCAAAAACGTTTGTCAAAGATCCTCTATATGACAGGAGCACTCTGTTGTACGACAGCAATGCTACTCAAAGATCTTTAATATGACAGTATTGCTCTGTTGTTTTGAGGGTGTACAGCGAAAATGTTAGTCAAAGATCCTCTAAATGACAGGAACATTGTGTTGTTTTGAGTGTGTCCTGCAAAAAAGTTTGTCAAAGATCCACTATATGACAGGAGCACTCTGTTGTACTACAGACATGCTACTCAAAGATCCTTCATATGACAGGATTGCTCTGTTGTTTTGAGGGTGTACTGCAAAAATACTGGTCAAAGATCCTCCAAATGACAGGAACACTCGTTACAAGGATGGCAGGGGATGCAAAACAATAACATATACCACCATTATTTATTATTTGCTTTTTAAATTATATCTCAATTCTGTACACTGCTGCTGGAATTTTAATTTTACTGAGGGAACTGTCCTGAATGAATCTATAAAGTACTATCTATCTATCTATCTATCTATCTATCTATCTATCTATCTATCTATCTATCTATCTATCTATCTATCTATCTATCTATCTATCTATCTATCTATCTATCTATCTATCTATCTATCTATCTATCTATCTATCTATCTATCTATCTATCTATCTATCTATCTATCCATCCATCCATCTATCTATCTATCTACAGACATGCTAGTCAAAGATCCTTAATATGACAGGAGCACTCTATTGTTTTGAGGGTGTACTATACATATGCTAGCCAAAGATCCTCTATATCAGTGTTTTTCAACTTTTTGAGCCAAGGCACATTTTTTTCATAAAAAAAATACGGAGGCACACCACCAGCAGAAAAGGTTAAAAAAATTAAACTCCACCAGGTTGTCTGGCCTTATTTTGAGTTTATTGTTGTTTCCTGTGTGCCATGCTTTAGTTCCTGTCTTGCGCTGTTATTTTGGTGACATTTCCTGTTTTGTTGGTGTTTTCCTGTAGCAGCTTCATGCCTTCTTTTGAGTGCTATTTCCCGAACCTGCTTTGTTTTCGCAATCAAAACCATCTAAGTTGTGCGTAGACCATCCGTCTTTGTGGGGTCATTGTTGATTGTCATGTGAAGTACGGATGTACTTTGTGGACGCCGTCTTTGCTCCACGCGCTGTAAGTTTTTGCTGTCGTCCAGCATTCTGTTTTTGTTGACTTTGTAGCCACTTGAGTTTTACTTTTGTTTTACATAGCTATCCCTATGCTTCAGTGCCTTTTCCTCGCTGGACCTGCCTTTTTGTTGATTTTTGGTTTAAGCGCTACATACCTTTTTACCTGCACGCTGTCTCCCGCTGTGCTCTGCATATTGGGATCACGACAAACCATCCTTGACGCGTTCCAACAACGCAATGAACTACCTGCTGCCACCTACTGATATGGAGTATTTCAAGATTACCCTGCCAATCTCTAGACAGCACAGGCACTAGACAATAGCACATTATTATGATTATAGATATGTCCAAAAAATTTTGGGGACCAATTAGGGGAAGTTGCATAATTTCCCACGGCACTCCAGACAATATCTCATGGCACACTGGTGTGCCGCAGCACAGTGGTTGAAAATCACTGCTCTATATGACAGGAGCACTCTGTATACGACAGAAATGCTAGTCAAAGATCCTTTATATGACAGGATTGTTCTGTTGTTTCGAGGGTGTACTACAGAAATGCTAGTCAAAGATCTGCCGTATGACAAGACGAGAGTGTTGCTATTTTTAGGCCCTACTCCAAAATCGCTAGTCAAAGATCCTCTATGTGACAGGAGCACTCTGTTGTACTACAAAGATGCCAGTCAAAGATAATTTTTATGGCTGCACTACAAATATTTTAGTCAAAGATCTTCCACACTAGAGCCCTGTGTTGTTTTAAGGATGTAGAGCAAGAACGCGAGTCAAAGATTGTCCATATGACAAGATGATTCCCTCTTAATTATCGGGAATGTACTGTTGATTGGCTAAAGTGGACTCTCGGGGCCCTGGAGGTCTGATGTCTGACCTGCATGAATGATTAATAGTTCAGCGGTAAAACAAACCACAGTATTATCTTTCCCAGTCCCGCTGACACGTTGTCACAGAGCTAACAGGATGGATCCACGTACAGTAAAGTACAAAACACGGCAAAGAACGCTTGGTGGGTCGCTGGTTCAAGTTTCAGTAATTAAGCCTGACCTGAATTTAGGTGAAACCTTGTTTTCAGAATAATTCATTGGGAGTGTAACTGAACTATAGTGTGCTTACAAACAGGATCAGCTAGCTACATCGTTTCACTAACGTTAGCCTTGTTTGGCTGTGCCATTGTTTTAATGAGCTCCAAATTACGACGATCATAGATAGGATATTCGACAGAAGAGCAGTTATTCATGCTGTGTTCCAGAAAACTCGAAAGTCTGACATTTCCGATAATTTCCAATAAAATTAAATTTAACGTTGAGATCTTACCGATAAAAAAAGAATATGCGTACCCTGACAATAACAAGATGCAATATTCCGATTGACAGTTGCCCCACCAAAAGTATTTTGATATTATGTTATTTATCATAACTTATTGTTCATTATGCCAGTTTTGTGATTGAGGACCAAAGCTAACTGAAAATACCAACAAAACAAACGCCAATTTATCACCGATGTCAGACATCTTTTTTGTTTATGCTGAATGCCCTTTAAACACATTTGCATAAATGATTATTCATTTCTGCTAATTGTTTGAATCTCGTTAACAAATCAATGTACCCCGACATTAGTGGAATGCATTAGTCTGACTAAACACTATACTCTACGTGTAAACTGTTGATCATAATTTAGTATTTCTATGCTAGGTATCACTAGGGGGCATATGTGCTCGGTCGGCCTATTTATCAGTATTTTTTGTTTATATTAGATATCACAATATAACAATCAGTTCCTTTCAAGATGTCCCCAAAAATGTATTATCTTTTGTATCCTCGGTTACGTATTCTTCGACGTGGATTTTTCCGACTTCCCGTTAGTTTCGAACGCGGCATGTAATGTAGTTCACTTGCTATAATGTCCTGTATTACATGTTTACAGCCACTAGGGGGACTGTGTGTATAAGCATGTATTAGTTTTGCTAGACGTCGCAGTGCAACACAACCAGTTCGTAAAACTTTCAAAAATATCGGAAATAACAGATTATCTCTGGACAAACAAATACTATTTTAGTGCTGTTATCTGACATCTTCTTTAAACCTTGCTTACGTATTATTTGTCGTGGATTTTTCCGGCTTCCCATTAGTTTTGAAAGCGGCATATAACGTGGTCCACTTGTTATAATGTTCTGTATTACATGGTTACAGCCACTAGGGGGTTTGTGTGCATAAGTATTTATTAGTTATGCTAGACATCGCAATGTAGAACAACCAGTTCGGTAAAATATTCGGAAAAAACAGATTATCTTTGGACAAACAAAACATACTATTGGGCTGTTGTCGGACATCTATTTTAACCCTGGTTACGTATTATTCAACGTAGATTTTTCGACTTCCTGTTAGTTTCAAACATGGCATATAATATAGTCCACTTGCTATAATGTCCTGTATTACATGTTCACAGCCAGTAGAGAGCATGTTTGCACATTATTTATTTGATATGTAACATATTACTCTCCATTCCAAATATACCGTATTTCCTTGAATTGCCGCAGGGCATATAGTATGCGCCTGCCTTGAATTACTGCTGGGTCAAACTCGCTTCGCAAAATAATTAGCGCATGCTTACTATTACCGCCTGGTCAAACTCGTGACGTCACAAGTGACACTTTCCCTGTCATCATTTTCAAAGCCGGTAATTTGAAATCGCATAAAGGGAAGAAGATTAAGAGCTATTAAGTAGGATTTAAGGTCCAAGCTTACATCACACTCTAATTTGTACTGCATGCCTTTGGTAAGTGCCGAAGTGAGAAGAGGTTTTAAAATAATTAGCGCATGCTTACTTTTACCTCATGCCTTTGGTAAGCGCGGGAGTGAGAAGAGGTTTTAAATTAATTAGCGCCCCGGCCCGGCGGCAATTCAAGGAAATACGGTATATGTTTTATCATCAAATTTGTTTCGGCTAGATGAAATAATCCGACCAATATTTTTGCAGTATTAAAACATGAGTATTTACCTCCTAAAAAGAATTTAGGTCCTGGATATCCTGCACAACCTCAGCAGAGGAACCACTAAATCGCGACTCTGACTGTTATTTTTGTGATTATTCCCTGAGGCAGGATGCTGCGTTAAGGTGCCCTACATTACCCACGTGTCTTTAAACCATAGGTACCTCTCTCTTCAGGTGTGTGCTCGTTAAAACCTATTTGTACCTGTCATTGTGACGTGGACAATGTTGTCGATGATGATTTGTACCGCCACCTGTGGCGTCTGCAGTGTACGTCGTTGCTGGCTTTAACCCTTGACCCAGTGTTGCTACTGCAACTGTTTTGACACTGACTTTTACATGTATTGTTCTTTTGTAAAATAGAATAAAGACCAAAAGAAACTATTTATTGACGTGTATTTTAAGAGATTTAAATAAATATGGTTATTAATAGCAACTAAATGGACTTTGCTTTTATTTTGAAAAGCTTTTCTATCTCAACAGGCATTCAAATGTAAAAAGAGTACTGTATGTAATCCTACTTATGAAATAAAGTGATCTTTGTATGATTAAATGCTTGTGTTCAATTATAATGTTATGATCATGCGATTATTTCTTTACTTTTTTTTTTCTTTATTCTTATTTTTTTATTTTATTTTGTTTTGACAATGACTAACAGTAAAACCAGACCTACTTCCTGCTACGCACATGATTCAGAACATTTGATTGGTTGACAAAGAGCGGGTGGATACAATTTGTTAATCTAATTTGACCCCGCCCCTTTTACCGACGCCCCGAAGATGCTGTTGCAGTAATGAAGCTAATCCGGACAGCATAGAAGGTAAATAGGTTGTTTTTAAATCTTGAAACCCGCTTTTTCTACTTTATAAGCATTAATGGAACATTTAAAAACTATTGAATTATATCAATGTGTTCTTCACAGCACTTTGTTTGACGGAAAGATAAGTGTATGAAAAAATGCTAGTAGTAGTAGTAGCTCGCTAGCAACCGAGGCTTACTCAAAGTTTAATTCAAATATCGTTTTTAAATTGTATGTATGCATGAGAGAACACCAATACTTTGTTAAAACATTTTATTTTACAGAAAAGGTTACATTGTGGCATTATTTGGACCGAAAAACAACTTCCGGATTGAATGAAAGAACCATAAAAACACTGACAGCAGGTAAACTAACTTCCGGTTCCAATAGCATCAATTGCCTGCAATTCTTATAACGGCCAGCAGTGGGCGCGGATGTTTTCTTTGCTTTACCAAAGGACCTGCTTCCTGCTAAACTTCATTTGTTTTCTTGCCTTTCTTTAAAGGCCTACTGAAACCCACTACTACCCACCACGCAGTCTGATAGTTTATATATCAATGATGAAATATTAACATTGCAACACATGCCAATATGGCCTTTTTAGTTTACTAATTTGCAATTTTAAATTTCCCGGGATTTTTTTCTTAAAACGTCGCATAATGATGATGTGTACGCTTGACATCACGGGCTGTTAGGGAATATGAGCGCTGCGCACACACACAGCTAAAAGTCGTTTGCTTTAACGGCATTATTACACAGTATTTTGGAGATCTGTGTTGCTGAATCCTTTGCAATTTGTTCAATTAATATTGGAGAAGTCAAAGTACAAAGATGGAGTTGGGAAGCTTTAGCCTTTAGCCACACAAACACACGGTGATTCCTTGTTTAAAATTCACGGAGGTGAAACTTTACTATGGATCACAGCGAACATGGATCCCAACCGAATGTCAACTAGCAGGTTTCGGTGAGAAAATTGTGGTAAAAAGTCGCTTCTTACCGGATATCAGCTGAGCTTGTGCCGTCCATAAAGATGCCGTCGACTTCCCTGAGACACTGCACATCAACACACCCGTGGACAAACCCCTCCGACTATCAGGTACTGTTAAACTCACTAAAACACTAGCAACACAATGGAAAGATAAGGGATTTCCCAGAATTATCCTAGTAAATGTGTCTAAAAACATCAGAATCCGTCCCAATGCAATCGCGTTTTTAAAAAAAAACTTTTTTTAAACTTTTTTTTTCTAGTCCGTCGCTATCAATATCCTCAAACACAAATCTTTCATCCTCGCTGAAATTAATGGGGAAATTGTTGTTTTCTCGGTCCGAATAGCTGTTTTTGTTGGAGGCACACATTAAAATCAATGTGAATATGTGAGGAGCCATCAACATGTGACGTCATCGTCTGCGACTTCCGGTAGAGGCAGGGCTTTTCTCTTAGCACCGAAAGTTGCGAACTTTATCGTGGATGTTCTCTAGTAAATCCTTTCAGCAAAAATATTTCGTGCCATCACTGTGAAGGTTAATGTGTGTCTTTATTTCAAAAGCGTTTTTATGGAGGTTAATGTGGGTCTTTATTTCAAAAGCATTTTTGTACTCCATATTTATGCAACTGAATGTTTTGCAATTGAATTTTGTGCACTGATCTTTTTACATCACATTATGCTTACAATTTCATTGAATAACAATTTGTGAGCAACATTTGTGTGTGTATACATTTAATTTGTCAAAATACATTTATTTAAAAATCAGTGTGTAAAAATTAAATGTAGAATAATTCAGTGTATAAAATTTTGGTGCAGAAATATTTGTTGCTTCAAAACTCAAAGCCCACTTCCGGTAAATTAAGACGAAAGCCAACAATCCTGTCTCTTTAAAGCAGCCAATGAGGTGGCAAGTTTAAAGTCACGTGACACGGGTCGACCGGAAGTGAGTTTTGAGTTTTCAAGCAACAAATATTCCTGCATAGAATTTGTTTTCACAATAAAAAATTTTCCCCACAAAATGAATTTTTAAACACATTTTTTTCAATGACATTTTCAGCATACTTTGATGGACATAAAGCAGTTCACAAAATTTGAACACAAGTGGTATAAAATGGATGGATGGACAAAATTCAAACGCAAAACCTTTCAATGTAAAAAAACAGTTTTGTAATAAAGACACAAATGAACCTCTACATCTCTACTTGTGTGTCTCATGTGTGCTGTGGTATGACAATTAATTTTCTCGAGTATATATGAATATTCTGATGATAATGATATGATATCCCGAATAATGTGTAAATTTAACACATCCAAAAGATTTTTAAGGTTAAAAATATACACATTAGACCAAAACCATTTTTTTTTAACTCTAGGAAGATTAAAAGCTTTTTCTTTTATTTTTTAACATTGTGACGTCTTTAGTTGCACCACTAGAGG
Organism: Nerophis ophidion; assembly: GCF_033978795.1. Classification (NCBI taxonomy): domain Eukaryota; kingdom Metazoa; phylum Chordata; class Actinopteri; order Syngnathiformes; family Syngnathidae; genus Nerophis; species Nerophis ophidion. The sequence continues at coordinate 23,975,804 of NC_084629.1, forward strand.
GAGCCAGACAACAAGTTATATTCTAAGTTTTTGAATATTTTTAAAACGTTATGTTAAAATCTAATCTGGCACAAAAGCAATCGTATTTGGATGGTTTCAATATTTTAAAAAATACTTTCATGAGTTATTTGCATAGGTTTTTTTCTTCAATATACCAATTTCATAAATGTCTGGATTGCAATATAGGACACATAGTTCCCAGTAAGTAATGTATGCGGAATACATATCCTGCAGTCGTCATAACATGAAAAAGCCGCACGGCCGGTGATGACATATGTGGTAATGTGCTGAAGTATTGTCTCTCATACTGAGCTTGATGGATGCCGAGGTCCCCCCCAGGAGGTGTTGGGCAGCAGATGGGAGGTGATGGAACTTAGTGGTAGCGTAGGTGGTGACATGACAGGCTGACGGGCCCTAATGCAGGCTAACATCTGGAGGTTGCCGGGCCACGCCGCTTCTTGCCTGTTGGCAGAGTCCTCTAGCCCGGGGCCAGGCGTCACCCAGAGGGAGGTACACTCGCGGATGAACCCGGGCTCCGGAGATACGACGCGGCAACTCTGATCACTTCACATTCTGTACTGAAGTGAAAGTTAAGAGTCCAACTTGCGTCGCTGCAGGACTTAAAGGTCATCAGTTTGCCATTGCATTCTGGAGATCGAGAACTGTACTCATTATCGCACAGACTACCGTCCCACAATTGCTCTTTTAGATTATCACCAAAGAGATAATAAATAAGTGTCATTTTTAAAGTAAAACAAATAGATTTAATATAGCTATAGGATTATTGTTGGGGTTATTGTGTACAACAGCACTGTGTCATACTTGGAGCTGATATTCAAAACCTCTAAAAGCTATTTTGAAACACAATCCAAAATGTTTTCTATCAACAATGTTTACCAATTGTGAATTTTTTTTTTTCATATATAATCTGTTACAGGGTCGAACTGGGACCATCATAAAACCTTTATGAACTATCAAGCAATCTTTTAAAGTCACCTTTTTAACCAAAAAAAAAGCAATTTTAATAGTAAAATGTTTAGGTTTATTTCTAACATGTATACAGTTACAATATGATGCATCACATATTTCACGTATTTAAATTTTACCTGACATGTCTGAAAAGGAGAAGGAAGAATAAACTTTTTAGTAGGGCTGGGCGATAACGCCTTGGTTTAATATCTCAATATTTTTAGGCCATATCGCGATACACGATATATATCTCAATATTTTGCCTTAGCCTTGAATTAACACTTGATACATATAATCACAACCAGTATAATGATTCTACGTGTCTACATTAAAACATTCTTGTTCATACTGCCTTAAATATGCTCATTTTAAACTTTCATGCAGAGAAGGAAATCACAACTAAGTAAATTGACCAAAACTGTATTTATTAAACAGTTATTAATTAATGGCAAAAACTTTCATGTCATTTCCAAAACAGAAAGTGCAAGATTGTCAGAGACGTTTTAAAACAAGCTATTAGTGCACTTTTGTGCATGATGTCACTAAGATGACATATAAAAACAACACTAAATTAAAGCACACTTTTTGCACAGAACGCCACTACAATAGTTTAAAACAAATAAAGCACACTTTTGTGCATGATGTCACACAAGATATTTCAATAACTCAAATAAAAATGAGCTGCATAATAGGAAATCGAATAGTGTTCGTCCTTTGCTATGTGGTAGGTTACTATGGACGTAATTAAATTCTGTTGCTGACTATTTTTTTCATACGGTTTTGATCTGGAAATGTTTGCCTCGGAATTTTGATGGTGTGGGCGTGTGGCACCGAATGGAGATGTTGATATGCGGAGTAAGCACTCTTCATTCTTTAGCAGTCGACTTTTCAAATGATGCTACATATTAGCAGTAATGCTACTTTTTCTAGCAACGCTTTTGGCCCACACTTGACAAATTACAGTTGTCTGTTCAACATATTCCCACTTGAAGCCAAACCACCGCCAGACAATGGACCCCCTGCTGTTTTTCTTGGGAATTAATTCTTCCTTCATTCGCACCTTCTTTTTCTAGTAATACCACCTCACATGGCTCCGCCTGAAGGATCAAAGGTCCGTATTATCATCGCTTATGTGCAGCTAACGTTACCCATGCTGCTACCTCTCTGGTAGGGTGTATGACGTTGTATGTGACGTATGTAAGAATGTGCGTTTGCTGTCTGTGAGAAGGACAGACAGGAAAGAGCGGGAAGAGCCTGCTGTGTAATGCCAGCAGCTAAAAGCAACTACATGAGAAGCTATACTCGAATATCACGTTATGGTCATTTTCTATATCGCACAGACAAACCCGCGATTTATCGTGTATATCGATATATCGCCCAGCCCTACTTCTTAGCAATTGCTAACATGTGTTCACTTCCTGTTCTCATTCTGTAACACAAATTATGTTAATGAATTCTAAATACAACAGTTCTCTTTAATAAATAGTTCAGTCAGTCATGAGTCACATAACAAAATAAAGAATATATCATTTTCAACAAAATGTCAAGATGTCCATGTCTACTTACCTTGTAGACACTTTGACTTTGAACCGTTTCCTAAACTGGATCATGTTACTATGTTGTTTGACTTCATTGCTTAACCCAGTCCATAATTTAATCCCACATACTGATATGCTCAAGCTTTTAAGTGTTGTACGCATGTACAAATGTTTTTTGTTAAAATTTATGTATGTAAAAAATCAAAACAGTCTCAGTCACACAAGTGTAAAAAAAAGCAAATTTCCAGTCTGCCGTGATAAATTTGGTAAAGCTTGTTCTTGTTCGAGGTTACTTCTTTTGGAATAAGTGTTGCCAAAACCCCCAACGTAAAATCTGAAAGCATAAACAGAATTGATCCACTGATGCTGGCTGAAATGATGTTGTGTGATGTCATGCAAAATAGTCAGGTGACAAAATTGTATCACTACATTGTTAAATGAGTAGCTAGCTTAAAGCATTTTATACAATTTTATTATTCCAGTAATCAATTGATTAGTTTGATTAATTAATCGAATAAGCGAATAAATCACACTTAATATCTTTAAGTATTTCAGGGAAAAATAGTTGAAATAAATTGTTTTCCGGCTTGCCTTAACGTATTTTTTTCCTAATACATGCACATCATCAATGTAGAATTTGCATTCTTAACGTGTGCAAATATAAAAAAAAATACATAAAATAAAGAATCCTCCGTTGTTTACCACCACTAAGAAATGGCACCCACGAGGGATGCAATGATGTGCACATTTCATTTCACGGTTATCGTGACTAAAATGATAACTGTTATCATTATTATTGTTGAATGTGCTCAAAAAGTACTTAATCACACTGAATCTTCTGACCAAGTCATTTTTTTTCAAATCACTTAAATGAATAGACACACTGTTAGAAAAGCCACTATTTTGCATGATTTGTATCTTATGCGTCACTGATAGTGTTTTCGTCTTAATATTTTATCTGTTTTAATGGCTAACTGTTAATTTTTTAAATATTGCTTTATACTGGATCACTTAAAGATTCATTTAAAATTGCCTAACAGATCAAATATTTTACTATTATATATTATAGCTTGCAGGTGTTGAGTTGTCCCACTGTTCAGCGGTCCTTGTAAGAACACCTCTGTCTGGTATTCTTCTGAGTATAGTATGATCACTCTGTACTAAGAGTACACAGCTAGTAGGTTTAATGTTCAACATTTCATATCTTAGTTGCTCATACAGCAATGTGTTTATTTCTTAATGGGGAAAAATGTTCACATTTAAATAGCGAGCTGGTGCCTTTCAGTCCGCGAGTTTATCAAAGTGCAGTTATCAATTACTGTTTTTCTATCATTCTAATTTAAAATTTTAATACAACCCACCAGGATTTTTACCGTGGTTATCATTATTACAGTTTGTCGTCACATCCTGAGTACCCACACACTACCCCTCTCGTGTGTGCTCTATTGCAGCAGTGGTGTTTAAACAGTGTTCGCGTATTTGAAATGTTGGGATTTGATCCTTTTTTATTAGTTATACTAAGAATCAAAGCTTTAATCTATTCAATTGATTAATCGTTGCAGTCCTACCCCTCATTTTCAAGATCTCCCGTATTTATAATTGCATAAGTGTTGGTGCTAGGAATTTTCAAAATGGGGTCCCTTCAAGTCATAAAAATGGGGTCCCACAGTACATTTTGGGGGTCCCACTTTCTTGTAACCATTTTGACAACAAATGATAAATGTATGCATTATCCTGTTATATCTCACATTCTATATTGTGTTTTAGAAAAAGGTTGTCATAAACGTTAATTAATTAAAAAAGTAATACAAAAGAAAACACGTTTTTATGCATATGTAAATGTATTAAGTTATAAACATTAATTCACTTTCTTCTTCCTTCATGGATCTAAACTTTACTGCTGCCGGTAGTTTTTTCTATATTTGTATTTAATTAGTTGTAGGTGTATTTATTTCAGTATTAAAGTGTAAAAAGTTTTTTGATTCCGTAATTAAATTATGATAATAATGTGCCAGGGCATTATTTAATGCTTAAATCCCTAGATTCTACATCAATTGCAGTTAAACATTTTTATTTATTAGTGTTTGACAGGTGTTTGATGACTCCGCTTGATTGATCACCTTTATCTTAAAAATCAGTCTTTAAGATGGGTCCCCCTCTCCAAGTCACAGATTTGTTTGACTGACATGAAGAAAAGCTCTAGGCGGAATTTTTGTAGCCACCGGTTGTTTTTTGTGTTTAAATCCCTAGACCAATGTGTGGCCTGGGGGCCATTTTTGACCCACTGGTAATTTTTAATCGTTCAGATTAATTAAAAAAATAAAAATACATTTATTATTAATGAGGTATATCAGATATAATACTAATAATTATTTTCTTTGTTACCTGTAATGCAAAAGCTAAAATTACAATGGTTTTTTAAAAATATTTGAGCACATAGCAGTGTACACTGAATTGGTTTGAGCATCTTTAAAGAGACTCCCTCGGCGTCCTTTCATTATTCAATATGGGGTTCTCGGTGGAAAAAGTTTGGACACCCCTGCTCTAGACTAAAATACAAGCAGTGTTGTCTTATATTGTGTTAAACATGGTATATTTGTAAATCAATAATAGTTAAATGCGTACTCAGTGACATGTTTGCTATGTGCTGTTGGTGGTCAAAGATCATCCTTCCGTCTTTCATCATAGTGAATGACTTTGCTCAAATGAGATACTTATAAGACGTCCTCGCAAGACTAATGTGCAGAGAGGGTTTTAAAATAGAAGCGGCGTGACGCCTCAGCTGCTATTAGCCGCCCGGGCTAGCCTCTAGCGTTCAGGAAACAGCCTCCACTGTCCTTAATGACAGCCCTCGCCCAGAGATAATTTCACTGTGATTACAGCCGGCCTCTTAAAAGTCTGTGGATTGCATCTTCATCAACCTTTTAACTAACGAACAAAAGAGCGGCAGACAATGGCGCTGCAGGTTTGCTACCTGGTGTGCCTCAATGCATCTTAATGCTCTTTTCTTAGTCTATTAAATGAGGCATCCAACTGATTCTGAGATGATGGAGACGTTCAAATGGATATAAGAAAATGTTTTTTTTAACTTCCAGAGAAGTACCTGCTTGTATTGCTGGTGAAGTTGGTATTGATAGTGAAGTCCATTGCTAACAACTTGTACACCATCAGCTTTGATTCTGACAGTGGAGTTATTAGTAGTTGGATCCCCTACTTAGTGCCTTTGAGCAACACACTAAAACCATCTGCCAGGTAAATACAAAAACTGTATCATAAGTTTTTCTCTGACAAAATGTATCTACAATGGGTCTGTTAGTTTTTGCCTTGTCCCTCACTTAAAGGGGAATTGCACTTTTTTTGGAATTATGCCTATCATTCCCAATCCTTATGAGACACAAGAAGAAAAACGTTTTTGGTTTTTTTTGCATTCTAATTTGTAATAATCGGCCCATTCTGGTTGGCTAGCAATGCAGCTGATGAGATCAACTAATTCTGCCCCTAAACCACTTTAAAAATGCATCCAAAAGATGTCAACAATACTTCATTTATGTTCCGTAACCTGCATAATAATCAAGCTGTAGCTGCATTGTTATTGTAAGACGGAATACTGATGAACTCTTTTTCTAGCGTAGTAACACATTGCATTGCAACAGCATGCTATGGCATTATGCGTAAGCTAGCTTCAGGACAGGACACCAATCTGTACTGGTTGAAAAACATGAACAATCAGATTACAGTATCTGTAAAGTATTAGCCCACATTTCATGTTTTGTTTGTACACAGCTAGCTTGTCAGTGTATGCTGTTGTACTAACAAGCATAATGTGTTGCCTGTATCATGATCAATATTATTGTGACTCACTCGATGGGAAGTTGTGTGTTTGGTTCCGCTGGCCGGGAACATTTTTTCCAGTTTATTTTAGGTAAGCATAGCTTGACTGCAAGTTCCACAATTACCGTCAAGTCACGCTGGTCCTGACTCTCTCGGCTTCCGTCTGCTCAAACGTTTCACCCTCTCTTCGTGCTCGCTTTTATAAGCAGAAGTTCATCCTCTGTATATTCAGTAGGGGTGTAACGGTACACAAAAATTTCGGTTCGGTACGTACCTCGGTTTAGAGGTCACAGTTCGGTTAATTTTCGGTACAGTAAGAAAACAACAAAATATAAATTTTTTGGTTATTTATTTACTAAACGTGTAAACAATGGCTTTATCCTTTTAACATTGGGAACACTATAATAATTCTGCCCACATTAATCCACATTAAACTGCCTCAAGTTGTTGCTTGGATTAAATAAAATGACAAAACTTTTCTTCTACATATAAAAAGAGCAACTTTAAACAGTTTCAAGTCACCTCATCATGCTTAAATTATTACAGCATTTGGGAAGCCGTAGTTTACTTTTACTATGTAAATGTTATATTTTTGTCAACATGTGATAGCATGGACCCTGTCATTCAAAACTAGGCTGCTACATTACTAATGATTAATGTAACTATCATAGCAGTAGGAGAGACTATTCATCTCTGAACACAATGGAGTTCAAGTGAAATAACAGACCGACAGGGCTTTGTTGCCCCTAACACGCACAAATACACACACACACACACACACACACACACACACACACACACACACACACACACACACACACACACACACACACACACACACACACACACACACACACACACACACACACAGCAAAATGAGCTAACGTTACGCTAAAAGCTAATTAGCCTTCACCTCAGGCCAGAACTGCGAGCGAGCTGAGCTGCAGTTTAAGTTTCTAGAAGGTCAACAGGCTCATAGTGATGTTAGTAGTAGTTGTGACTGGGAGGTGTTTTTTATAATTTGGGGAGAGTACGCTGTCTTATGCTAACCTGCTAAACACTATTCTGCTCGACGCTGAAGCATTGACTACATGCTCTCTGAATACGCACTTCTGATTGGCTGTTACCGCTCTGAATACGCACTGCTGATTGGCTTTGTATGTAACCAATCAGATGGGTGTGTGGGTGGGACAATGCCGGGTGCTGAGACAAAGGCAGAAGAAGCAAAGCAGCTTGTTAAGACTTTAACTTAGAAACTTGTTCGGTACACCCCTGTACCGAACCGAAACCCCCGTACCGAAACGTTTCAATACAAATACACGTACCGTTACACCCCTAATATTCAGCTTAAAAAATATAAGGTTGTGAATCCTTATCCAAAAATAGCCTTCTTTGTTGTCTGTTACCAAGTTTGCCATGATCACATTTGTTTCTGGAAGTAAGAACATATTTTTTGCCCCCAGTCGGAAGTGCGTTGCTATGGGAACGGAAATTAATGCGCTGAGGAAATAAGTTCCGGTATTGGTTAAATTTATCAAAATATGGTAAATATTGAACACATTACATACTGTATTGTTATGAATGTGTCTGTTACTAAATTATATATAGTCTTGCAGTGTGCATATAAAACGTTGGAGGGTTTTGAAGTTGTTTTAGAGGGCTTTAAAGGATACAACGGTGACTCCCATTATTCGCATATTGCAAGCGGTTTTTTTATCATCTTTAAAATCCTAAAGAAAATAGACATGTGTTCTTGTCTCTCATAATGATTGTGAACGATAGGGAAACTTAAAAAAAGTGAATATCTCCTTCAAAGCATGAGTAAAGAATGCACGACAGAACTAATAAGTCCGAAAGAGATATTACAGTATTATTTGCTCACAGATGCTACCTGGTGGTTGTTTGAGCACAATGCTGCTAGTCCTGCATAGTTCCGCACGTAATTAAAAAGCATTAAAAGTCATTGGATTTTGCTAAAATTATGGCTTCAAATGGCATTGAATTGATGTCCAGAGGCATTAAAATAATTCATACTATTTTAGTCTGGGACCAATAGTCGATAAGTCAATTCATGTCAGGATAAATGTAAATTAACTTAATAACTTTGCCGTCATCGGTAAATCAAATGGTAAATGGGTTATACTTGTATAGTGCTTTTCTACCTTCAAGGTACTCAAAGCGCTTTGACACTATTTCCACATTCACCCATACACACACACATTCACACACTGGTGGCGGGAGCTGCCATGCAAGGCCCTAACCACAAACCATCAGGAGCAAGGGTGAAGTGTCTTGCTCAAGGACACAACAGATCGTGACGAGGTTGGTAGAAGGTGGGGATTGAACCAGGAACCCTCAGGTTGCTGGCACGGCCACTCTCCCAACTTCGCCACGCCGTCCCCATCAAATTAGTACGTCTTTGCCTCTGGATGTAAGAGGTCTCATTCTGTGCATTGTTCTCAACATTTGAGCGTGTTTTTTGACAGTGGAATTACAAGAACAGAGTAAGCCTCTTGTCAGTTATTCACAATCTAGGTTTCCTCTGTGTAGTCGTGGTAGCAACACTCACCACTCATCTTAATGTTGCCGCTGAAACTAATCATTTTAATGCAGCAATCACATCTTATGTGCACATTGCTTCAAAACCCTAGGGGATGATGTTCGTGAAGGTGGGCTGTGTAAACCCTGTGACGGTCTGCTGGCATCGTGGTGTGGGTTCGTTCTCTCAACGACGCAGTCGGATTTGGACACAGCGTAAAGGTAAGAAATGATGATTTATTTACACTAATAGACTAAGAACAGAAAACTTGCACTAGGCATAAACAGGCAAAACAAAGAGCTAGCATGGGAGCTAAAAAACAGGAAGCATAGCGTGGAAATTAGCAAGTACAAAAATAGTTTTGCCACAGTCAGGAATCAGCGTCGTCACCTGTTGCATTGAACAGAAATTAGGAAGCGAGATCAAATGAACTGAAAAGGCAGGCTTAAATAAAGGTGGTTATCATGAAGCAGGTGAGCGTCAAAAACAAGAGGCAGGTGACACTAATGCGTGACTATGGCAACGGAACGAACAGGAAGTGCCACCAGGAACTAAGGAAGACAAACACTAACAAGATGTGATACAAAAACGGAACCAAAACCAGAATAAGACATGATCCGGGCAGGGGATCATGACTAACCCAGGAAATGATGTCCTAACAAGCTGACCAATCACAGCTCTTTTTTCCCCCCCTAACTTTATTTCAACAACTAACACGATTCAAACAATCAGAACATACAAGTAAACATGTCTCTTAGGGGTTTCAAAAATATTAGATTTTCGAATGAATTGCGATTCTTTTTTGTAACGATTCTTATTTGATTAAAAACAAAAACTTATTTGGAGGGGATTTTTTTTAAAAATTTGTACAGTTTTTAAAAAATCCAACCAAAGTCCATCCACTCAGGCAAATCATATTGCTGATGTAGATGATCATATCTGATGTACAGATTTACTTTAGAAAAAAAAAAAGTGTTGGATACTTACCGATTCTGAATCGAATCGTTACTCGCAAGAATCGAATGGAACCGTGTGGTGCCCAAAGATTGACAACCCTACTGTCTCTATACCCATCCATCCATCCATTTTCTACCGCTTATTCCCTTTTTTGGGGCCGCGGGGGGCGCTGGCGCCTATCTCAGCTACAATCGGGCGGAAGGCGTGTACACCCTGGAAAAGTTGCTACCTTATCACAGGGCAAACAGATAGACAGACAACATTTACACTCACATTCACACACTAGGGCCAATTTAGTGTTGCCAATCAACCTATCCCCAGGTGCATGTCAGCTACCTGGACCACCCCCAAACTGTGAACCATCACTGTAGACACCCTTCACCTTTGATCACTAAAGACACTTTAACTGCTGCTGTGACCCAAGGTCACCTCCATACTTATACTGTTGACTGTCAATCAGAATGTGCAATAATGTTATGTTACTTACTGTGCCTTGTATATAAATTTTTATTATTATTATTTTTTTTTAGCTAAGTACCGTGTGACTTGTTGAAGGGTGGACTAGCAAAGTAAGATTTTCATTGTACGGTAAACTGTCTGTTTAACTGTGCATATGACAATAAACAATCTTGAATCTTGAACTAACAACTAATTTGATAATCGATTAATCTGTCGATTATTTCTTCGATTAATAATCGAATAAAAGAGACAAACTACATTTCTATTCTTTCTAGTATTTTATTGAAAAAAACAGCATACTGGCACCATGTTCTTTCAACTTGCCAAATAAAACAAGGCAAATGTTAATTTTCTTTTATTTTTATAAAGTGCGCCGTTGTCATGCACAATAGCAATAATTTTGCTTGGGGGAATTTCAAAACTGGCTACTACCTATTCCAACCATTCTGCAATGTTGGATGCTGATGTCTTTCGTCTAGTGGCATGGTCGTAAGGCAGATTGACTTCATGTTCCATTCGTCTCCAATGTAATAGCATGTATTGCCAAGGTGGCTACACTTGTCCGCACATCAGTAGTGAGAGCAACTTTGCTCTGGGTTGCTTTTATATCAGTCTACACTGCTTGGAATGTCTGCTTGTACTTCCTTTCCATCAGTTTGGTAAAATAGGTACTCAAGGGAAGAGTGTAACCAGGGTTGAGGACGTGAATCATTTGTCTAAAACCTTTGATAGTAGCCTCATGTCAGTTAGCAACATATTCAGGATAGCATCAGTAAACGCCTGCTGTGGTGTGCACACCTTCCTTTGTACCAAGTCGCTAATGCTGGTTTGTTTCTTTCTGAAATGAGAGAAACCATACAATGAACGTACACAGAAGCATCATTTACACGTAACTTAATACATACCTAGTTGATTTAATTAAACCTAAAAGGCAAATACGCCACCACATTAAAAAAAAGCTAAATTAAATAAATTGACATTGGGGTTGCAGCATACAAAAATAATAACACAGAAATGTAACTCATCAGATCAGAAATTGATCAGATAATCTACACATTTCTGTTGTGAATAACAAAGGATTCATTTTAGGCTGCCTCTGAATAATAGCATGAAATATTCCAGCACCTTCATAACGTTTAGTTATAGTAAAGCGTCACTCAAATCCTATATAACTTTATTGGGCCCGGCTACGTTGAGCCATTATGAAACCAACCTGAGATATTTCTGTCAGTTACGTTTATTTTCGCTCTCAAAACGGAGTCAAATCTGCCGGAGACACATTATCAGCCCTGTGTTGCAACAAAGGCATAATGTTAACGTTACTCACAAAAAACATGAACTCATGAATTTCTGTTGCGACTCAAAACAACACAGAAAATGAAGTTGTCGCCCTCTCCAAAACGTTCCTAACACTCTGAAAGTTAACACACAACAGTTGCTGCTGCACTTCCTTAAAACAAATCTCCTCATTGACAAAGGATTAAACACATACGAAGACGGACACAACGGGTCAATGTACCAGACTATGGACTGAAAAAGTTACATACCGTGAGTTTTCTTCATCCATGGATCCCACGTTTCCTCTTCAGGTGCTCCCGAAGCAATGTTGTCCTTCCGTGCTATGCGAGGTCCATGCTGCACATTTTGCAGGAAACTGACTTTGAAGTCTTTAAAGGTCTACTGAAACCCACTACTCCCGACCACACAGTCTGATAGTTTATATATCAATGATGAAATATTAACGTTGCAACACATGCCAATACGGAGTTTCTTGTTGAAAATGTCGCGGAATGACGACGCGTGCGCGTGACGTCACGGACTGTCAGGAAATATTAGCGCAGCACCATTTGCGGCTAAACAGTATTCTGGACATCTGTGTTGCTGAATCTTTTGCAATTTGTTCAATTAATAATGGAGAAGTCAAAGTAGAAAGACGGAGTTGGGAAGCTTTAGCCTTTAGCCACACAAACACACAGTGATTCCTTGTTTAAGATTCTCGGAGGTGAAGCTTTACTATGGATCAGAGCGGTCAAGCGAACATGGTTCCCGACCACTTGTCAATCGGCAGGTTTCAGTGAGAAAATTGTGGTAAAAAGTCGCCTCTTACCGGAGATCTGTGGTGTTTGCGCCGTCCTTGTATCTGCCGTGACTTCCCTCAGACACTGGCCTCAAGACACCCGTGGACACACCCCTCCGTCTATCAGGTACTATTTAATCTCACTAAAAAACTAGCAACACTATAGAAAGATAAGAGATTTCCCAGAATTATCCTAGTAAATGTGTCTAAAAACATTTGAATCCGTTCCAATGCAATCGCCTTTTTTTTTGTACTTTATCTTTATTTATTTATTATTTTTTTCTAGTCCTTCGCTATTAATATCATCATCCACAAATCCTTCATCCTTGCTCAAATTAATTGGGAAATTGTCATTTTCTCGGTCCGAATAGCTCTTGCTGCTGGAGGCTCCCATTATAAACAATGAGAGGAAGTGAGGAGCACTCACCCTTGTGACGTCATCGTCTGTGACTTCCGGTAAAGGCAGGGCTTTTTTATCAGTAACAAATGTTGCAAACTTTATCGTCGATGTTCTCTACTAAATCCTTTCAGCAAAAATATGGCAATATCGCGAAATGATCAAGTATGACACATAGAATGGACCTGCTATCCCTGTTTGAATAAGAAAATCTAATTTCAGTAGGCCTTTAAAGTAAAGCATTCCCACACTTTTGAAGACTTAGGTCGTACACTTTTCTCCATTGAAGTAATAACCTCAAGATTTTTCTCCGTTGAACTATCCGTACTGCTTCCCTCCGCCATTTTTCCAAAGTTTCCAGGCAAAGGAGACGGCACGGTCACGTGAGCTGCACATGACACATTGGCTGTCTTACTGCCACCTCATGAAATGTAGCCGCAGCGCATGCTCATAGCATGGATCTAACGAATCGATGACTAAATTAATCGCCAACTATTTCTATAATCGATTTTAATCGATTTAATCAATTAATTGTTGCAGTCCTAAATGAGACTTGTTCAGGCTAGAGCCAGTTTACATTGTTTCCTACAGGGAACTCTGCTTCACTATACGAACGTTTCCATTTTCAAACCATGTTCAAGAACCAATTAAGTGCGTGAATCGATGTTCCACTGTAGAAAGTCTTCCAGGAAGAGTGGAATCTGTTAAAGCAAAGTTTGCAAAGTTTGTACGGGGGGCAGAAACCGAGCGAATGTCCTCTCAAACGGCATGAAGTCACAGATCACCATCTCATCAGCTTTCGGTTCATCCCTACCCCAAAATCTTATAAATCTATGTCTCATGTCCATCAAATCACATCTCTATTGTGCGAAGTGGTGCGAAGTGGTGCGAAGCGGCGTGTCGCGATAATTGCGCCAACGAAAGCGTCTGCTTCACGTCGCTGACCTGCGAGCCCCCCACCCACCTGTGCAATCATGCGCCATCTTCAGACACATTATACGATAATCGCAGCTATTCACAAGTTGCTCGTGTTTTTTTTATCCTCTTTTGATTGCCCAGCTAACATTTAGTCCATAAATCATCCAGTAAGTCACTTTCATTGGCGAAGGAGATGTTACATAAATACATAAATAAAACTCTTTTTTAGCCACGCACTTCATTGCCCACCATTTTCCAAACTATTGTTGCTGGTGTTAATAGCATGTGCTGCTTTAATTGGTTCCTAAATGCTTAAAGGGTGCTCGGCCCCCCCTGCAGGGCCTTTTAATGAACAGGTAGCCCTCCGTGATTATGGCAATCTCAGCCCGCCGCCCCGCTGTTAGTCGCCGCTTGCATGCACGAGCAGCGCCAAACGCCAGCCAGCCATGCGCGCGAAAAGGACAAAAGCAATTTGAGGAGCGCCTGCACACTGCAGGATGCTGGATAATTTGGAGGTGCTAAGAGAAAGACGCAACAAAACAAAATGAAGGGAAGAAGAGCTGTAAAAAAAAAAATTATGACGTGAAGAAGAGGAATCAATGTTGATCAGAAGTTTTGCAGATTTGAGAACCACTTTTTAAGTGACTTCCTCAAGACAGCCAAACAAACTTTTTCTTCCCACTTTTTGTCACCATCTAGTAAGGCTGGACGATATTGGCTTTTATTAATATCTCGGTATCTTTATGCTATATCGCGATATACGATATGTATCTCAATATTTTGCCTTAGCCTTGAATGAACACCTGATGCATATAATCACAGCAGTACTGTATGATGATTCTATGTGTCTACATTAAAACATTCTTCTTCATACTGCATTAATATATGCTACTTTTAAAATTTCATGCAGAGAGGGAAATCACAACTAAGTCAATTTACCAAAACTGTATTTATTAAATACTCTTCATTCTCTCGCGGGTGACTTTTTAAAGGAAAGAAAAAATTAGTAGTGCTGCTACCTTTTGTAGCAATACTTCTGCTGCATACTTTGCATATTGCTGTTGTCTGCGGAATATCTTCCCACTTGAAGCCAAACCACCGCTAGATGATGGACCCCCTGCTGTTGTTTGGGGCATTAATTGTTCTTCCTCCATTTGTGATCAGTTTCGCACCTTCTCTCTCTTGTAATGTCTCTCGCACCGCTGCGCTTGCACGACCTGCATCAGCTAACGTTAGCCATGCTGCTACTTCTCTGCTCGGCGAGAGCGTATGACGCTACACGCACGACAGTATGTGACGTATGTAAGAAGGTGGGCTTGTTTTACGTCTCTGTTAGAAGGAGAGACGAGAAGGAGTGAGAAACGCCTGTAATGTCCGCAGCTAAAAGCAAATGCTCGCAGCTAAAAGCAAATGCGTGAGAACATATTACGATATAGCACTTTTCCATATCGCACAGAGGCAAACCTGCGACATATCGTTTATATCGATATATCACCCAGCCCTACCATCTAGTTTCTTGTCCGTTCCCAGGCTCAAAGTTGTAACGACGGTAACAACCGCCGGCCATTTTTTTTTGCCTCTTTTCGACAGAAAAATCAATAAAAGTTTTGGTATGTCGTCTGCAAAAATATGTTTTCACCATCTTTGTCCTAACACATGCCGTTATTATGGAGTTTTCCAGTGAGAATAATTAGCAGAAAAATAGCAGAAACGTGAATAAACTTACACAAACAAAAGAATAGTGAAAAACATGAATAATGGACACACCCTTAAGAAGGCCTATTTTTTGTACTCAAACCCCTATCGTATGAATCTTGAAGTTAATATATGCACTTGGATTTCAGTTGTACACATTAGGAAATAATACAGTTTTGTATTTGCATAATGTACTTGCTTTGTCAAATCATTTTCCTGCTGGAAAATGTTAAGTAAATTATATTTAGACAGCGCCCTCAGCTGGATTCCCTAGTTGCCTCACACTTTTTCCACCGGAACAAGTGTTGTCAAACCAAAAAATGATGGTTGCAGGATAATTATCGCTCCAAAAATATCCAGTCAATATTAGGAATTATGACGTCACACTGATAAATTCATCCAGCCCATCCATTTTCTACCGCTTATTCCCTTTGGGGTCGCGGGGGGCGCTGGTGCCTATCTCAGCTACAATCGGGCGAAAGGCGGGGTACACCCAGGACAAGTCGCCACCTCATCGCAGACCCGATAAATTGAATTACACTAAAAAATAGGTCTCATGCCCTTGTGACTGATTTAGACTTGTTTACTTTTTTCCCTGTTTGTGGTATTTTAGTTCCAATCCTGTGCCCTTCTTTTGTTATTCAAGCGGTAGAAAATGGAGGGATGAATGGCTCTTCCTCTTGCCGTGCTCAGGCATCCACACCTGCTGCCTAATTGGCATTCGGGCACAGGTGGGCCCTACACGTTTCCTAATTAGTCCGAGACGGTCTCATTGTCTAATATTCAACAGAATAAGTGTTGTGTCTTGTGCCCTTGCACTTGCCTTCCTGTGTTTCCTTTTTTGACATCTCCAGTCATGTTTCACTACTCCGTCGTAAGTGTGTTTTCTTTTTTGATTATTAGAGTATATCATTTACACTCACCTGCCTGTTGTCTGCTGCATCTTGAGGTCACATCGTTGAAGCCTCAAGCTCATGACAATTGGTCTGATAACCACTTTAAAAAACGGTGTCATAGGTGTGTTAGGGTGAAAAAATCAAGCGCTCCTACCTTGCATAAAGTCTTAAACATGCCCTGAGCTTACAATAAACAAAAATGGTGTCTGCCGTGTGAAACTTCTTTACAAGGAGACATTTTGTGTGCTATTTATGCCAAGTGTTTTTCAAACATTCTTCGATGAGGGGAAAAAACATCGACCTTCAACACATCAAAATGTATCATTGAAGATCAGTGCTTTGAGCTAGTAATACACTTGAAGCCACTGTTTAGACATCAACTTCCCTACTGATTTATAGATGTGTGATGATAGGATAGCATATACTTTATTTATCTCACAATGGGAAAATTATGTGGTTGTAGTGCAGATTAAAAAAAAAAAGTATTAAAAGTAGCGCAAAAATCACGAGAGTGCCACCCGTCGTTGCGTAGTCCCGAAGTAGTTTGAACCAACAGGTAAAAGGAAGACGAAAATAAGAGGGAAACACTAAAAAACAAAATAGAAGAGCACTTAGCGACTGCAACCATTTGACGCTTCAGCTGCGGCATTTTTAGATATAGCAACAAAAGTGTAACGCAATGAATAACTAAAAATTTGTAATTAATAAATACATTTGGTCAACACAAAACCACTGTACAGTTTGGCAAATCACAAAATACAGTTAATCTAAATAAAAAAGAAGTGTTTCGTATCGGTCTTGAGAATCACAAAGTTGAAAAGCCTTGAAGAAAAATATCCATACAAAAAAATTATCATACACAATTTAATGATGAGAAAATAAATCCACAAATGTGTGGGGCGTGAATGCTCAATTCCGAATAGGCATAGTACTGGGGTGTCTAAAGTGCGTCCCGGGGGCTTTTTGTGACCAGGCGCTCGAGTTTGTTGGCCTGCTGCATTTGTCGAAATAAAATCAAACAAAAAAATAACCCAGTAAAAATGTATAAAAAAGGGCAAAATAAGTCATGTAATGAAAACTTTTTTTTAATGTTAATAGTTACAAATAACATACTGTTCGCTTTGTCACTTATTACACAATGTTTACACTAAGTTTTGTCCTTTAAATATGTACAGTTTTTATTATTATTATTATTATTATTTTTTTTTTACAAAATGAACCAATATTGACCAATGCAAGTTTGGACTTTTCAGTATTGGTGGAAAAAGTTTGGACGCTCCTGGCATAGTACCTATGGTACAGACTTTGTACATAATGTATTATGTCTATACTGTAGTTGGTTTTGTACAACCCACTGTATTTGGGTTTTGTCAAATAATTGCCCAAATTTTGCCACAGTTTTTGTAAACTGTCATATGGCCATAACAAACCCCCGTATTGCTCTCGTATCATGCTGCTGAATGAGTATGTATGAGAACGAAAAATCCACTGCGTAAAACTTTGCGTTTTGGTTAACCGTAATTAAGAACTACTTTGCCATTTTTTGTTTAATTGATTTTTCTTTTGGTTTGAAATATAAATAAAAGTAGTGACAACTTTCATCTTTGTTGGATTACGAGTGCATTTTTTTCTGTTGCACTGTGTTCTGTGCCTGCCATGTGTTTCCTTTCCGTGCAGTGTTGGCAGCTCAAAGAGAAACACCATGGTGAGTGAGATTGGCATGTGACATTTTATTTACTTTTGGACCGCTCTTGTTTGTAGCCTGTGTCCTCTGCAGTGGACATTTTCTTTCTTTTGTCAGAGATACACATTTTGGAACAAAATAGCCCTGATATTCCAGACATACATTTTTAAATTTTTTTGTATTTGTAAGATTTGGCCCAGGGGGTGGCCTGTAAGTTTGACATATGTGGTCCAGCGTGAGCAGAACCAGAGGCGGGTCTCATTGGGGGCTTGTATATGCATGTGGCTGGGTGGCAAACCTCAGGTTGTATACATATTTGTTCAATTGTGTGTCTGTGCGTGCTTCCGTAATCCTGCCCACCCTGCCACACATGTATACAAACAGGTATGGGCCTGGACCCATTTCAGCCACTGCGATGGTGACACGAGTGAGGCCATGCGCGCCCTTTCGCCAGATGCCCTCTGTAAATAAGCACAGCCTTGGAGGGGGCGCCGTCAGGCCGCCTGGCTCACCTGGTCCCGACGGACGCAATCAGGACCCATTCTTACGTCGACTGGAGGGTGAGGAGAGGGTCTGGTGTGCATGAGCCTGCTGGTTGTGACACAGACGAGCCGTGGGTCTAATTCATTAAAGCGGTCCTCTAATATAAACAGCCATTCATTTAGCAGCCTGACACTGGGCCGTCTGGACAATGTGAAGAGTCCCAATAGAGCTGCCATACGCTTCTGTGTGTGCATGGAAGCTTGGAATGCCTGTTTTTCCAAGCTAGGTGCACTGAAACAAACCAGAGGCCCCCATGAGGCTGCACATACTTTACAACTGCCAACCCAGCCGCTATAATATGACAACTAATCAATATTAAAGTACAGTGGTACCTCGGTTTGTGTTAGTCATCCAAAAATTGTACAAAAACTGAAGCAACTTTCCCTTAAGAAAACAGAAATACCATGAATCTGTTCCAAAAAACATAAATATTGACAGAAAACAAATGTTACAGAGAATAATTATAGTTTTACATGCAGAAAACTATGCAAAATATTTGTAAATGACAATGTCACATTTACCTTTGATTGAAGACTGTGATTGGTGAAGATAGTGATGAGTGAAGGAGGGAGTGCTTAGCTAGTGTTTATCACCTTATTTATCAAAGTGCTGAAACGTTCAACTTTCTTTGAGCACAGTTCCGCGGCGACGCAAACACAAACTAGTTTGTTACACACAATGTTTGGATGTAGGGCTGCGGAATATGACTAGGGTTGGGTATTGTTTGAATTCGAACGATTCCGATTCTTTGTTTCGATTCCGATTCCTGACGATTCTCGATTCCGATTCTTTCTTTAAAAAAAAAAAAAAAAGGCAGCGTCAAAAAAAAGTTTGGGATATTTTAAGTGAGCTAGCTAACCTACAGTCTTTCTTAATGAAATAGTCTGACATTCTCTATCAATTTTAATTCTATTAACTTTTTATGAACTTTACTATAAATTCCTCACAGGGCTGTTTTCAACTAGAATATAAATAGAAAATCTATGAACTTGAATATAAATGATAAATGGGTTGTACTTGTATAGCACTTTTCTACCTTCAAGGTACTCAAAGTGCTTTGACACTACTTCCACATTTACCCATTCACACACTGATGGACGGAGCTGCTATGCAAGGCGCTAACCAGCACCCATCAGGAGTAAGGGTGAAGTGTCTTGCTCAGGACACAACGGACGTGACGAGGTTGGTACTAGGTGGGAATTGAACCAGGGACGCTCGGGTTGGGCACGACCTCTCTCCCCACTGCGCCACGCCGTCCCTAATATAAATATCATAAATTATGAATACATTTTCACAGGGGTAAACTTTCATCAGGAGAGCTTTATTTTTGAAAACCTCATGAAAACACATTTACACATAAGTGTATGATGCTGCAGGAAACCTCATGAAAACACATTTACACACACAAGTGTATGATGCTGCAGGTACTTACACATGTTACCGTGCTCCCACTGATGGGCTAACCTGGTGCAGAAAAGCAAATAAACAATAAGAAACAACTTGCAAAACCCAGTCCAGGTTAGCAGCAGGTACAGTATACAATCAGAGACAGTTCTTGTTTAGGAAAATGACCATATCCGCCTTCTCAGGCAGGATGCGTGAGCATTCTGGACAGATAGTGTCTCCTGTCCAAGACGGGACACGCATTTATTTGTACGCCATGAACTCGGAAGTGCTTCATCATGTTTGACGTGCACCCTCCTAAGCACGAAACAGTGCTGTCGCACGTCTTACATTTCGCCGATATTTCATTTTTTTTAGTAAAATAAAGCCACACTTTCGACCGTTGACGCCCGCTATCCATGCTTGACTGACTCGCTCGCCTACATAGGCTCGGCTATGCTAACACTTCCGGCAGTGGGCGCTTCTTCGATGGTGTTCAGCGGCTTCTTCTTCCGGGTCGGCGGACTTATTCTTTTTTTCCGGTCGGTCGGACCGGGTATCTAAACTAGGAATTGAAATTTAAACTCTTTAACGATTCCGGGAGAATCGGAAAGTTAGTCCCGGTTCCACTCGATTCTCGATACCCAACCCTAAATATGACTGAAGACTGTATCACGTTGTAAGTGTTTCGTATCAGTCCATATATTTTTTATGACCTATCGAAAATAAGGAGCAGGAGAATTTTTTTTTTACTTCCAGTGTAACCGTGACCCGATTTTGGATAAGCCGAAGAAGATGGATGAATGGATGGAACATTTTTTTGATTATATTCCCCTCAGTTATCAAGGCAGAAAGGAAAGGATATGTCAGCACAAGCATGGAAAACACTCAATCAATGTAAACAAAATTGTAAAATCACATTGAACACTTAACCTTTTCAAATGAAAGTACAAAAAAAATTAGGAAATGCTTAAAAAAGTGTAACCAAATAGTGCAGTGTGAAAATGTAAAGAGAAACCTGAGAACTATTTTCTGCAGGTTTATTGCCAGGAAATTACGACTGTGCTCTAAAGGGTGAGCACAGCTAAGGTGGTGTGGTATTTCTGGTTTTGGTGGGGATGAGCACCTTGCATAATTTACAAACCACATTGGTCTGACTACGGTCCCTTTTTAAAAAAAATCCTGCTATACTGTCAAGGTGACTTTTCCTGTTTTATCCACAATGTATTTGCTCTCTGCAGCACTCAGTTTTACTTTCTCTTCTCACTACATGCAAAGAATCCACCGGAACACAACAAGATGGTGCAACAAAACTTGATAATTGATACTGTCGTTTCCACTAATCAGTAATCAATTTTTTTTCATGCAACCAACATTGCTTTGCAACTCCCGTTTTTTTTTTCTCAACGAAGAAAACAAATATTGAATGTTTTTTTTAAATGATCTCGATTAGATGATATATTGATATTGTTTTGTTGTCCAGACCTATTCGGACGTATTATAATTGAGACAAGACCTGGTTTACCAAAGGTTTGCATGTACTAAAACATGTGCAAACTTGATGGCACACACAAAGCTGGCCTACAAATGTGTGCAAAGGGAATTGCATCTATTAAGTGAGCAGAATAAAGCGTGGAATCCATTTTGTCTTTCTATCTTCATTATTTGCAAAATATACGCAGATCATCAAAACATCCACAATACTGGGAGGAAAAATGCAAATATACAGCAAGCACAATGTGATTTATCAACGCTCATTACTGTTTTGCGAGCACTACTTAGCGTTTCATTTAGCATGTGTTAGAAGTATGTGCAAACTGACAGTTGCACACACGGGTTAGACGATGGACCAACAAGAATCCTCCGTACGTGTGTTTGAACACATTTGGACCGTCGATGGTGAAATCCCTAAACTCCTTGCAATAGCTCGTTGAGAAGTGTTGTTCTTAAACTGTTGGACAATTCGCTCACGCATTTGTTCTCAAATGGTAAATGGTAAATGGGTTGTACTTGTATAGCGCTTTTCTACCCCTTTTCAAAGTAGTGACCCTCGCCCCATCCTTGTTTGTGAATGACTGAGCATTTCATGGAAGCAGCTTTTACACAGAACCATGGCACCCACCTGTTACCAATTAGCCTGTTCACCTGTGGGATGTTCTAAATAAGTATTTGATGAGCATTCCTCAACTTTCTCAGTCTTTTTTGCCACTTGTGCCAGCTTTTTTGAAACATTTGCAGGCATCAAATTCCAAATGAGCTAATATTTGCCAAAAATAACAACGTTTACCAGTTTGAACATAAAGTATCTTGTCTTATCAGTCTATTAAATTGAATATAAGTTGAAAAGGATTTGCAAATCGTTGTATTTTTTTTATTATTTACGATTTACACAATGTGCCAAATTCACTGGTTTTGGGTTTTGTAGTTTGCAAGCAACATGTTCACTCATAGTACACGCTAGGGTTGTACGGTATACCGGTACTAATAAACTGTAAAATACTGCTTCTGAAAAATACCGGTATTTTTTTTTTTCCCGGACACAGTAGCTGTCACTTTGTGACATTGGCAGTAAAACGAGCAGATGTGCATGTTAGGCAACGCACACGCACGCAGTACTTACAAGCAGACACATGTGAGGACAAAAGAGGAAAAATGGACGCATTTTGGCATAAGAACTACCATTTAAGATGAAGCTATAAAGACTGAAGCGCCGCTCTGCAAGAGGTGCTTTAAAACATAGCTAGCTCACAGTTAACGTGCATCTGCAGTCGGTATTGTTTTAGCTACTTGTAAATCACTAATACTCGCCTCCATGGCGACAAATAAAGTAAGTTTCTTATAAGTATCATCCCTGCAGGACGAGGAAAAGCTAAACATGCTTCACTACACACTGTAGGATACATTAGTTAACCGCTAACAATAAGCGAGCGCTCCTGAATGTAAACAAATGCCATGGGTGGATCTACACAGACATGGACTGTAACTATTGTGACGGATTTCCTGCCGCCGTCACCGTGTGGGTTGCGAGGACACTTGACACACGACGCGTCGTAGCAGGTTTGATTGATTTTTAGTGGTTCGCACAACCTTTTTTCGGGCTAGTCTGGCGCGCCCATTTCTGGTGCGCCGGTCCTGCTTCCTGGTCGCGCTGCACCTTTCGGTGCTCGCCTGCTGCGTCGGTGGCGGGGACTCATCTTGCCGTGCTCTGGTGTCGTGCTCGTGGTTGGGTTGCTGTGGTTTCCTCCTCTCTCTCTCTCGATCATGCCCCCTTCGCCTCTCTTAAAGTCTAGGAGCAGATGCGCAGATTGTGAGCAGGTGTGTGTCCTACGCACCTGACTCCGATTGCCGTACTGCCGCTCCGCGTGCGTCACGCCTCTCCTCGCCGCCGCATGCCCCGCTTTCTGGCCTCCTTTCTGGTTCGGAACGCCTCTGTCTGCCCGCTGTCCGCCCGTTGGCTGCGTCTCTCCACACTATACAAAATACAATACAATTGGTAGTATCACCTAAAACTAATGTAAAATATCCAAACAGAAGAATAAGTGAGTATTACATTTTAACAGAAGTCTAGATAGAACATGTTTAGACGGAAAGTAAGCAGATATTAACAGTGAATGATGAAGTAGATTAATAATCAATGTTCTACAGTTTGTCCCTCATAATTAAAAAAAAAAATACAATATGTTACTGCATATGTCAGCAGCCAAATTAGTTTGCTTACTTACTACTAAAAGAATAGTTGTCTAGTATGTTCACTGTTATTTAATGACAAAATTGTTCTTTGATTGCAATATGAAACATATGTTAAATGGGCCTTAAGATTTTAAGTTAAAATCAAGCTAGGGCTGAAGGATATGGCCTTTTTTTAATACCTCGATATTTTAGGCCATATCACGATACACAATATATATCTCGATATTTTGCCTTGGCCTTGAATTAACACTTTATGCATATAATCACAGCAGTATGATGATTCTGTGTCTACATTAAAACATTCTTCTTCATACTGCATTAATATATACTCTTTTTAAACGTTCATGCAGAGAAGGAAATCACAAGTAAGTCAATTGACCAAAAGTGTATTTATTAAACAGCTATTAAGCATTGGCACAAACATTCATGTCATTTCCAAAACAGAAAGTGCAAGATTGTCAGACATTTTAAGTGTCAAATAAAAATGAGCTGCATTATAGGAAATCAAATAGTATTCGTCCTTCGCTATGTGGTAGGTTACTACGGACATTCTTAAATTCTGTGGTTGACTATTTTATTCATACGGTGTTGATCTGGAAATGTTTGCCTCTGCATTTTGATGGTGTGGGCGTGTGGCACCGAACGGATATGTTGACATGCAGAGTTTCAAACACTTCATTCTATAGCAGGTGACTTTTCAAATGATGCTCCGTATTAGCAGTAATGCTAATTTTTATAGCAACTCTTCAGCACCACATTTGTCAAATTATGGTTATCTGTTTGACATATTCCCACTTGAAGCCAAACCACCGCCAGACGATAGACTCCCTGCAGTTTTTCTTGGGAATTAATTCTTCCTTCATTCGCACCTTCTTTCTCTCGTATTACCACTCGCATGGCTCCGCTAGCATCACAGCTAACGTTACCCACGCTGCTACCTCTCTGCTCCGCGAGGGCGTAGACGTATGTGACGTATGATGTGACAGTATGTGACATGTAAGAAAGTGCGCTTGTCTGTGAGGAGACAGGAAAGAGCAAGAAGAGCCTGTAATGTAAACCCGCGATATATTGTGTATATCGATATATCGCCTAGCCCTAAATTAAGCCAATAATTACATTTTCTTGTGGTCGTCTTTATTTTTAAGAGTATCAAAGTAACGCAATACATTTTGGTACCGGTACCAAAATCTTGTTATCGGGACCACGCTATACATACACTTTGTTTTGTCTTTTAGAACATGCTATCTTTTAGGTGGTAATTGGATCTTATTAAACAAGGCCCACAGTGTACAAAAACTGGGGCAATATTTTAATTTATTTTTGTTATACACAAAATAGTACACAAACTGCTACTACTTAAAATTTTTAGCTGTTTAAATAACTCTGCTTTTTCATTGCCTTGTTGTCACATTCTTGCGCCCCCCCCCTAAAAAAGGCACATGAAGCATACCTTGAAAAGAGAAATTGATTATTAATGGTTGCCCTCGCTTAATGTTAGATCTCAGTGTTGACGGATTAATTTGGTGTTTTGTGTTTGGCCTTTTTTTTTTAGCTTTGTTATGTTTTTCTCATTTAGTCTTAAAGTTAGGACAGGGTGTTTTTAAGTGTTACCCATAGCACACACACACGGTAAAAAGTTAAAACTTTAACTCTGTAGTCCAATGGGATCGCGGTAGTGAATTAAAATGAAGACTGATGGGAAGCGGACACAGATTTGATACATAATTAGAAGATTAGAGTTTAAAGGGGGATAGAAAAGTTGACATGTTAACGAGCAGCAAAGACACTTTCCTGTAAACTTGTATTCAAGGCTACAACACTTAAAAGATCCACTTTGTGCATTTTTTTTAAATCACAGACAAGCTTTTCATCTAAAGCAAGGGTGTCCAAATTGAAAAGTCAAATCATGCCTACGCCATTTTAAAATTTTATTCTGGGGGAAAAAAAAAAAAAAGGCTCAAAAAACTTTTTGTGTTAGCTTTGTATTATAAAAACTTAAAGTTAAAGTACCAACGATTGTCACACACACACAAGGTGTGGCAAAATTATTATCTGCATTTGATCCAACACCTGTGTTCACCCCCTGGGAGGTGAGGGGAGCATTGGGCAACAGCGGTGGCTGTGCCCAGGAATCATTTTTGGTCATTTAACCCCCAAATCCAACCTTTGATGCTGAGTGCCAAGCAGGGAGGTAATGGGTCCCATTTTATAGTCTTGGTATGACTTATAAATGACAAATCATATTGGTGTTGGCAATTAGTATCAAAATGTCTTTTTTTCTCATTGCATAAGTCTTTTTTTTCTTACATATGTAGTTATTTTTTTGGTTTGGTTTTATTTCAACAATATACTACGGGCCGACATATGTGGAGCTGCAGGACGCAAAAGGCCCACAGGCTGCACTTAGGACACCCCTGATCTGTGGTATAGTGAGCTTGAATAATTATTTAAGTCAATTTTTGAGCCAAATAATTCTACATTTTAATTGACCAAAATAGTCACAGTGTCCCCAAATTATAGACAATAATAATAATTATATTAGTAATCATTGTCAAATAATACTTGTTAATATTATTATTAATATATTACATGATTTTATTATAGTTATTATTGTAGTTAATAATTGGCTTCACGGTGGCAGAGGGGTTAGTGCGTCTGCCTCACAATACGAAGTTACTGCAGTCCTGGGTTCAAATCCAGGCTCGGGATCTTTCTGTGTGGAGTTTGCATGTTCTCCCCGTGAATGCGTGGGTTCCCTCCGGGTACTCCGGCTTCCTCCCACTTCCAAAAACATGCACCTGGGGATAGGTTGATTGGCAACACTAAATTGGGCCTAGTGTTTGAATGTGAGTGTGAAGGTTGTCTGTCTATCTGTGTTGGCCCTGCGATGAGGTGGCGACTTGTCCAGGGTGTACCCCGCAATCCGCCCGATTGTAGCTGAGATAGGCGCCAGCGCCCCCCGTAACCCCTAAAGGGAATAAGCGGTAGAAAATGGATGGATGGATGGATGGATAGTTAATAATTACTTTTACTAATAGTAATGTATTTATAAGTGTCTTACTCGGCACTTAAGGACACCTTATATAAATGATAAATAAATGAAATATGGATCAATAAAAGCAGTGCTAAAAAAAAAAAAGCAGTGCTAAAACAAAAAAATAAAAAAACATATTACAAATAGTTACATTTATTCTCAATTAAGTTATTGATTGAATGACTTAAAAATATACAATCTAAAACCATTAATTCCACTAATACAATCTATTAGAAAATTAAAAGCTGATAAAGCGTCGGAAACAGAAATAAATCATTGTTGAAATTCCTGTAATTTCACCAAAATGACAGTTGTATGTGTGAGGATGGCAACTGTCGGCAGGTTGATGTACTTGCTGACTCTGAATGTGGAATGTTGCTTTTCAAGGGGTTGCAACTCTACACACGCACAACATTTTTAGTAACACACCCGTCCGTTTAAACAAACACACACACACACACACACACACACACACACACACACACACACACACACACACACACACACACATACTGTACACGCACAGCAAAGAATCTGCCACCACTAATTGTGTCTGACCAGTGCAGTCCGGGTCATGGGAGTGCTGCGGTGCTAGACAGGGTAGCCATTGTGGTGGCCTCAAACATAGCTTACCCACAGGCCTGTTATTAGCCTGAGAAACTATCATCGCTTCTTTCTTTTTCCCCCTGCTCTGTGTTTTTTAATAAAGCGGGCAGAATTGTGCAACAACAGCAGCAGCTAATAATAATACTTTCTCTCTGCCCCTTGGTTGATTCCATTATGTTCTATTCTGTTTGTTGTCTTTGTAGGGCCTCTGTTCATGAAGTTTCAATTACAGCAATAGTGTCACACTCCTTTTAGTCAAACACAACATGGTTTAACATCATTTTCTGATTTTTATTTTGGTTTTTTAGCAGTGGTATAAGGATGTGTGGCTGTAGGCAACCTCCTGATGTAGTTTTTTTTTTTTTCAAATTAAAGCAGGCTTAGCATGTTGCTCCTTGCCGCTATTACACCATTGTTACCTTTTAAACCTTCCGTGTACAGAACCAAAGCAAGTCTCTTTATGAAGACTGACCTCCAGTGTTTGCATGTTGGTGGTTTGGTCCTTGTGTTCCCCAAACAAAAGTCTCACATGACACACTAGTTGATAGCTCCTTCCATTGTTTTTCATTTGTAAACATTAACCCGCAAATCTCCCAACCTCCCCGAGGGAGGAAATGTGCGTGTTTTTGTTGGGCTGCACACATCAACTGGAGTCTCATTGATGACAAGGGATGTTATGGTGAGATGGCTTTGGTAGTCTAGTGGCTCACGTGCTCTGAGGTCAGTTCCACATTCCCTGGCATACCTCGTGGAGTTTGCCTTTCACACTAATTCTGCTGGGATAGACTCCAGCCCCTGTCTTGACCCTGAACGATCTAAATAAGGGGTTTTCAATGTTTTCCAGGCCAAAGACCCCCAAAACCGATTGAGAGACGGAGCGAGGATCCCTACTTACAGTATATTTTGTATGAAATATAATTGTATTTGATATGAAACTGGTACCTTGTTTTGGTGCAGTATTGACAATATTTAAATAAGAGTATTGTGCCCCAATACCTAGCTGCATGCAAACTAGTGTGCTAATCACTAGCTGGCATCTAGTGTGCTAATTACTCGCTGACAACTAATGCGTTAATCACTAGCTGGCAACCAGCGTCTTAATTGCTAGCTGGCAACTAGCACGCTAATTGCTAGCTAACAGCTAGCACACCAATCACTTAGCTGACAACTAGCATGCCAATCACTAGCAGACAACTAGAACAATAATTGCTAGCTGACCAGTAGAACCCTATTTCTTTGCTGGACACTAAAGTGCTAATGGCTAGCTGAAATTTAACCCGCTAATCATTAGCTGGCAACTAGCACACCAATCGCTAGCTGACAACTAGAGTGTGCCAGTCTGTAGCCAACAACTAGAGCGTTAATTGTTACCTGGTAAGTAGAGCGTTAATTGTTAGCTGGTAACTAGTGCACTAATTGTTAACTGAAAATTAATGCAGTAATCACGACTTGACAATTAGAGCTGTAATTGTTAACTGAAAATTTATGCGCTAACCGTTAGCTGACAACTAATGCGCTAATCGTTAGCTGACTACAAATGTGCTAGTCGCTAGATGACAACAAGATCACAAATTGTTGGCTGGCAACTATAGCGCTAATCTTTAGCTGGCAACTACAGCGCTAATCGCTAGCGGACAAATCATGCGCTAATCGTTAACTAGCCACGAGCGCTCAAATTGCTAGCTTGCAACTAACAGAGCGATTGCCAGCTGGCAACTACTGCGCCAATTGCCAGCTGGCAACTAACATGCCAATTGTTAGCTGACAACTGTCCTCATGTGTCATTAAAGATATTTACATTTGTGGAAAATTAAGGGCAGGAAAATAAAAATAAAAATATATATATATATAAAAAAAAAAAAAATCTAACAAAAATGTCATAGCCCCCCCTGTGAACCACTTGAACCCCCTGTTGAAGATGAAATGGTACCAAAAATGAATGGATTGATGCTTTGATAAAACTGTGAAATACTTTTTCTGCATCACTGGTTGGAATGAGTTGGCCTTCAGCTTTTGGACTCAGTATGGTTGTTCTAAAGACCTCAGACGAGCTGGCCTTTGACTCTCAAAGACTCTCCTTCAACTGTTGACTTGAATTATCCTCCCGCCGTCTTTATTAACAGCAGCGGTGGAATCAGAGGAGAGCGGCGAGCGCGGAGGAAGGAAGGGGGGAGTCGCCACCGCTAAGTGCTTCACTTCTGATCTCTGATGGGGGTCACGGGGTCGCCGCTCAGCCTCACCCTGATGACTTGTGACACCGTGCGAGAAAACCAAAACCACCCGGATGGAGTCGCATCCATCCTTGGTGATTAAGTAGAACGGGGCTGCTCAAAATCGACACGGCGGTGTCCTTACTTCATTTTGCGAGGCTCTCATGGTGAAATCTGTGCCAAAATATGAAGTGATAAGCTATTTTGGACTAGCGTGCAATTAATGGGTCAGCATCGGACCCAGGGTTTATGTTTACGGGACGCCCGCTCTCTAATCATATCGCCAAATTAGATGTCATTTGGGGTTTTTCAAGTCGGGCCGTTCTTCGTTTACTCAGGACTTTAGTCTGAGAGTGCCAGCATCAGACAAGATGTAATTAAAAATGAAATGCAATCATGCGCGACGCATACTTCAGACGTTACACCAGACTTTGGGGGGAACGAAGTGTGAGAATGGCTGGGAAAATGTATGCAGCTGCAGTAGTAACTCCGAACATTTAAATATAGTCATGTCCGATGATAAATTTTATTTTTTTCTCTACCCTGCATGTTTTTTTTTTCCTTTAAAGCTTGACCGGTGGCCAAGTTGCTATCCATTGGATAAATGCTCTTTTAAATCAGACAGAGGGAAGCATATAGTTAAATATTTTTCACTTTTCAGTGTGCCCATGATCTTTCACTGTTATGTGCAGAATTTGTCTCATCATTCAAATAAAACAGCTACTTGTCACCGTGCTCCTTATTTATTAGGGACCGAATCGAATGTCCCTTTGTCACAGAAGACCCTATTGAATTTCTAGCATTTTATTTTTTTCTTTCTTATTATTCCGCACCTTTGAGCTGTAATTCTACCCCCTTAACATGCTTCAAAACTCACCAAATTTGACACACACATCAGGACTGGCGAACATTGCAATTTAATAAAAAAACCTAACCCCAAAACTAAAAATTGCGCTCTCGCGCCCCCTAGGAAGAAAACACCGACAAAACTGCCTGTAACTTCCAGTAGGAATGTCGTAGCGACATGAAACAAAAACCTCTATTAGGTCTCACTTAGACTTAGATTTTATACACTGACATTCTTCAGCAAAAATCAACAGGAAGTTTGCAATTCTCCTTTCTAAACAAAAGTTTTCTAAAAACACTCACCTTTGCGTCTTTGAGCTGTAATTTGACCCCCTTAACATGCTTTGAAACTCACCAAATTGGACACACACATCAGGACTGGCGAAAATTGCGATCTAATCAAAAAAACCTAACACCAAAACTCAAAATTGCGCTCTAGCGCCCCCTAGGAATAAAACAGACAAAACAGCTCCTAGGAAGAAAACACAGACAAAACTGCCTGTAACTTCCTGTTGGAATGTCATTTCATATATTGACAACCTCCAGCAAAAATCAACAGGAAGTTTGCAATTCCCCCTTCAAAACAAAACTTTTTGTAAAAACCTTTTTTCAAACATCTCCTCTGAGCGCGTTTGTCGTGTCTGCTTCAAATTACCACAGGAGAGAGATTGAACCCTTCTGATTAAAAGTTGATGAAAGAGTATTAATCACTGCTACGGTTTTGATTTTATCAGCCTTCAAAGAACTGCTGCGCTAAAAACCATTTCAAAGATGGCCGCCGTGCGCACACACGTTTTTGTTTTTTTTCCGTACCGTCTGCTGCTGGTGCATACGCACCAACATTCGTGAGGGAGGGGCTGTGATCGTCTATACCAAGATGGCTGCCAGGTGCCGTAGGTAAGCCGGTATGTTTTAAAGTTGTCGTTTGCCTGCATATTGTAAAAACAACCGTCCAACATTTTACAACTAATTGTAAACTTATAGGTGCCGACCATCAGGGCCTAGTTGCGACAAGAGAATGTGTCGATGTTAAGATATTACGCCGAGTTGGTAAGTCTATCTGTTTGCTAATAGTAGCTACTAGCCGTACCCATGTATTTTCAATGGGCGGTTAGCATAAGGTTTTAATCCTGTTTCCTTCCTTGTTTCTGATCCGATTGAATTTCTTTGTATGCCGAGTCTTTTTTTTGGTACTTACATGTGGTGCCTGACTGTTGTTGCGTTTTAAGGCCATCTGCACTTTTTATGCCCCGAGTTGGTAGGTCTATCTGTTTGCTAATAGTAGCTACTAGCCGTACCCATGTATTTTCAATGGGCTGTTAGCATCGGGTTTTAATCCCGTTTCCTCCTATGTTTCTGCTCCCATTGAATTTCTTTTTATGTCGAGTCTTTATTTTGGGTAATTACATATGGTACCTGACTGTTGTGGCATTTTAAGGCCATCTGCACTTTTTATGCTAGGGTAAAGACAATCAATGGTCCGGTTTTGATTTTATTAGCTTTCAACGAACCGCTGCGCTGAAAAACATTTCTAAGATGTCCGCCGTGCGCTCACACAGTTTTTGGTTTTTTTTTCCTACCGCTCCCAGTATGTAATCTTATAAATGGCATATACGCGCCAATGACACAATATTTGAATAATATTAACATTTATACAACATTAATATTCATATTAGTAATAATAGTATTAATATTATCCGGGGCAGCAGCTAAAGCAGTCCCGTCCATTGCTGCTTGCAGCTTTAATTCCATTTGCTGCCCACTGCTCCCCTCACTTCTCAGGGGGTGATCAAGGGGATGGGTCAAATGCAGCGGACAAATTTCACCACACCTAGTGTGTGTGTGTGTGTGTGTGTGTGTGTGTGTGTGTGTGTGTGTGACAATCATTGGAACTTTAACTTAACTTGACTAATTTGCATTGGCTTGAATATAGGGCAGGTCTTTTACCTCTAGGACGGGGGTCGGCAACCCGCGGCTCTGGAGTCGCATTTGGCTCTGTATCGCCACACTAAAGGCTCCCTGGACCTTTTTCAAAAATGTCAAGTAAATTATATTTATATAGCGCTTTTCTCTAGTGCCTCAAAGCGCTTTACATAGTGAAACCCAATATCTCAGTTACATTTTTCAAACCACTGTGGGTGGCACTGGGAGCAGACGGGTAAAGTGTCTTGCCCAAGGACACAACGGCAGTGACTAGGTTGGCAGAAGCAGGGATCGAACCTGGAACCCACAAGTTGCCGGCACGGCCGCTCTACCAACCGCGCTATACCGCCCACAAAAAATGTCTGATCATGGAAAAAGATGGGGATAAAATATATATATTTGGTTTTAATGTGGTTTCTTTAAAAGGGCAAATATGACACAAACCTTCCGAATAGTTACAAATCCCACTATTTATATTAAACATGCTTCACTGATGAGAGAATTTGACAAGCGGCGTTTTGTCTTACTATTTTTGGCGGTCCTTGAACTCACCGTAGTTTGTTGTGTACATGTACAACTCTCTCCGACGCTGCCGCAGAAAGACATCTTTTATGCCACTCTTTTGTATCATTTTGTCCGCCAAACCTTTCATGTTGTGCATAAATGCACAATGTTTTGTTGATGTTATTGACTTGTTGGAGTGCTAATTTGGTCACAGCATGACTGCAAGCTAATCGATGCTAACATGCTATTTAGGCTAGTTGTCTGTACATATTGCATCATTATGCCTCCTTTGTAGGTATATTTGAGCTAATTTATATTATTTTATTTATGTCCTCTGTGTATTTGATTTATATTTGCATGTCTAATGACACATTATCTAAATGTAATATTGGCTACATTTGTGATAGTTGTTTGTGTGCCATGTTGTTCCAGACCACAGCAAACATTACCTAGATTACAAAGATTGTAATAACTCCATTAGAAGAAGACAGCCTGCCGTTTCCTTTAACTTAGACACAAACATCTACACCTTTGGCCATTCTAAGCCAGTCATTTCCAGGAGTTAGCTCACCCTCTGAGAAATCCCCTGATTACTAACGTTTTCCAAAGTTGTAAAAATATGTAGAATAAATATTACATTACAAAATTTCTGTCAATGTGGATTTGGGTCAGTCTTTGACACATGGCCATTTTGATAGTTTGCTAGTATGGACACATCATGTGTTGCCTTCATTATAACACTACTATAAAGCTTTGAATTTTTACGGCTCCAGACAGATTTATTTTTGGTCCAATATGGCATAGCTCGGTTGGTAGAGCGGCCGTGCCAGCAACTTGAGGGTTGCAGGTTCGATTCCCGCTTCCGCCATCCTAGTCACTGCCGTTGTGTCCTTGGGCAAGACACCTTACCCACCTGCTCCCAGTGCCACCCACACTGGTTTAAATGTAACTTAGATATTGGGTTTCACTATGTAAAGCGCTTTGAGTCACTACAGAAAAGCGCTATATAAATATAATTCACTTCACTTCACTCTTTCAACATCATATCCTCTTCTTTCACAAGTCAGAGCTTTTCTCCCCGTCACTCGCACACACCAGTGACATGAAGACATGTCAAGGTTGTCCCTCTTAGAGAATAACAGTAGATTGGAAAGTAGATTAATAATAGTTTTGTGAAATAATAGAGCTGTAAATATTACAGCCAAATTAGGAGCCTTTGTTACCTGTTTTGAAATGGTTCTACTATAATGTATTTATTGTTATGGCAAGAGGCTGCAACATATACAGCAATACAGACTTATTGTTATATCGGCCATGTTTGGGTACCGCTGTGTGAAGTTTGCAGGTTCTCTCTGGCTCCTTTCCACATTGCTCAAAAAGTGCAGGTTCAGTGAAGATCTAAATAGTATATGATTGGCTGGCGACCAGTCCAGTCTGGGATAGACTCCAGCTTACCTGTGAGCCTGTCGAGGATAAGCTGTACAGAAAGTGAGTGAATCAGATGGTATCGTATTGTGTCAATAGAAAGACTACAGTTATCACCACGACAGAATAAGGATTAGTGTGTTTAAACAAGTGTAAGCAGTTGCTGCTGAAGGCGGACATTTCTCGTTTTGGCTGAACTGCTGTAAGCCTTTCCACTCTCCTCCATGCCACTTGTACTCATGCTGGAAAAGTGCAGAGGATCAAACTTCCAATCTCTTTCCTCTTCTCCCACCTTCTCCTCCTCCTCCTCCTCCTCCATCATTCATCCCGCCCAGACTGTCTCCTGTGTGTTTATCTTCTCATCAGGGCTCTTTATTGGTAAATAAGGCTTCCCTGCCTGGCCTCCTTCCTTGTGCTCTACCCTTCACTCCTGACGTTCGTATCAGTGCTACTTTTGTGTGTGTAACTAGATGGCAGTGTTTAGGCTATTAGAGCCGTCTATTTACAATCTGGAGTTTCCTATTGATTATGTCTGCCTTCTACGAGTGTTTACACCAAGAGAAAATAAATAACACATGTGGCCGGCCGTCTGGCTCTGACTCAACATCGTCTCTTTTGTTTCTCGTTCTCCAGTGAAAACGTTCTCCCGACAGTCTGGCCACACTCCTCACTCTTACTGTGGTGGGCAGTTCAAATACACTCCACTTCAAAATACAACTACACTGTAAATAATACAATTATACAACTTTAGTCATCTTTAGAAGTCAATACCCTCTGGGCGATATGGCTGAAAACTGTATCACAATATACAGTAGGTGTTATGTATCGCTCGATATCGATAATTATTGATATATCCAATACCAGGAGAAAACAAAAATAATAAACAAATAAATAAATAAAAATATGTGTATATATATATATATATATATATATATATATATATATATATATATATATACACATATGTGTGCGTGTATATATGTGTGTGTGTATATATGCAGTCGCGATCAAAAGTTTACATACACTTGTAAAGAATATAATGTCATGGCTGTCTTGAGTTTCCAATACTTCCTACAACTTTTATTTTTTGCGATAGAGTGATTGAAGCACATACTTGTTGGTCACAAAAAACATTTATAAATTTTGGTTCTTTTCTGAATTTATTATACGTCTACTGCAAATGTGACCAAATCTGCTGGGTCAAAAGTATACATACAGCAATGTTGATATTTGGTTACATGTCCCTTGGCAAATTTCACTGCAATAAGGTGCTTTTGGTAGCCATCCACAAGCTTCTGGCAAGCTTCTGGTTGGTTTTTTTTACCACTCTTCTTGACAAAATTGGTGCAGTTCAGCTAAATTTGCTGGTTTTCTGACATGGACCTGTTTCTTCAACGTTGTCCACACGTTTAAGTCAGGACTTTGGGAAGGCCATTCTAAAACCCTGATTCTAGCCTGATTTAGCCATTCCTTTACCACTTTTGACAAGTGTTTGGGGTTGCTGTCCTGTTGGAACACCCGACTGCATCCAAGACCCAACCTCCGGGCTGATGATTTTAGGTTGTCCTAAAGAATTTGGAGGTAATCCTCCTTTTTCATTGCTCCATTTAAAGGACCAGTTCCATTGGCAGCAAAACAGGCCCAGAGCATAATACTACCACCACCATGCTTGACGGTAGTAATGATGCTCCTGGGATTAAAGGCCTCACCTTTTCTCCTCCAAACATATTTTTTGGTATTGTGACCAAAACAGCTCAATTTTTTTGTTTTATCTGACCACAGAACTTTCCTCCAGAAGGTCTTATCTTTGTCCATGTGATGTCAAGCGTGGTGGTGTTAGTATTATGCTCTTGGCTGGGCTGGGTCTTGGGTGAAGTTGGGTGTTCCATCAGGACAATGACCCCAAACACACGTCAAAAGTGGCAAAGGAATGGCTAAATCAGGCTCGAATTAAGGTTTTATAATGGCCTTCCCAAAGTCCTGACTTAAACATGTGGATAACACTGAAGAAACAAGTCCATGCCAGAAAACCTACAAAGTAAGTTGAACTGCACCAATTTTGTCTAGAGGAGTGGTCAAAAATTCAACAAGAAGCTTCCTTGAAGCTTGTGGATGGCTACCAAAAGCGCCTTATTGCAGTGAAACTTGCCAAGGGACATGTAACCAAATATTAACATTGCTGTATGTATACTTTTGACCCAGCAGATTTGGTCACATTTTCAGTAGGCCAATAATAAATTTATAGAAGAACCAAACTTCATGAATGTTTTTTGTGACCAAGAATGTGCTCCAATGACCCTGAGCGCCTCACCCTGTATAAACTAATGTCAGTTTGTTTGTCAGCTATTTTGACAATAATGGCTGTGTGTTGTCTTATTTGCCATGAATAATAATGCTGCTGTACACCAACCACTCTAAAATATACCCATGTTTACTTTGTATGGTACTGTTCTTTGACAAGATATACTGTCATGGGAATAGAGATGGGAATATTTGGACCCCTCACGATTGAATTATGATTAAGAAGCTATGATTCAATTAAAATTTAATTATTGATACATCTTTATTTTATGTATATTGCCGCCCTCTGCCCGAATGTAGCTGAGTGGCTCCAGCACCACCCGCAACCCCAAAAGGGACAAGCGGTACTGGATGGATGGATGATGCAGTTTTACATTTCTTTTCGTTTCACTATATAAGGGTTTATCACTTGCAACTTTAAAAAACAGTGCATTTGTATTAACAGTTAAACTAATTCCGACGTTTATTAAATTAATGGAAATACGTGCAAAACTAGAACATAAGTTCCCTATATTAAGGGAGCTGATCAAATCTCTCGGTGAGGTGGCTCGCTGCAGTTGGCCAAATTTTACAACTGTCTTCAATACTTAATTTACAATATATAAATCGATTATTGATAATCGTCCATGACCGAATTGCGATACATCTAAAAATCGATTTGCCCCACATTTACACAGAAATGCTTGCTAAAAGATGTACTGTACGCTCACGTTAGAGATACTGCTTAATATACAAACCCCGTTTCCATATGAGTTGAGAAATTGTGTTAGATGTAAATATAAACGGAATACAATGATTTGCAAATCATTTTCCACCCATATTCGGTTCAATATGCTACAAAGACAACATATTTGATGTTCAAACTGATAAACATTTTTTTTGTTGCAAATAGTCATTAACTTTAGAATTTGATGCCAGCAACATATGACAAAGAAGTTGGGAAAGGTGGCAATAAATACTGATAAAGTTGAGGAATGCTCATCAAACACTTATTTGGAACATCCCAAAGGTATGCAGGCTAATTGGGAACAGGTGGGTGCCATGATTGGGTATAAAAACAGCTTCCCAAAAAATGCTCAGTCTTTCACAAGAAAAGATGGGGCGAGGTACACCCCTTTGTCCACAACTGCGTGAGCAAATAGTCAAATAGTTTGAGAACAACGTTTCTCAAAGTGCAATTGCAAGAAATGTAGGGATTTCAATATCTATGGTCCATAATATCATCAAAAAGTTCAGAGAATCTGGAGAAATCACTCCACGTAAGCGGCATGGCCAGAAACCAACATTGAATGACCGTGACCTTCGATTCCTCAGACGGCACTGTATAAAAAACCGACATCATCTCAAAAGGATATCACCACATGGGCTCAGGAACACTTCATAAAACCACTGTCAGTAACTACAGTTTGTCGCTACATCTGTAAGTGCAAGTTAAAGCACTACTATGCAAAGCGAAAGCCATTTATCAACAACATCCAGAAACGCCGCCGGCTTCTCTGGGCCCGAGATGCAAAGTGGAAAAGTGTTCTGCGGTCTGACGAGTCCACATTTCAAATTGTTTTTGGAAACTGGACGTCGTGTCCTCCGGAACAAAGAGGAAAAGAACCGTCCGAATTGTTCTGTGCCCAAAATCCAAAAGCCAGTATCTGTGATGGTATGTGGGTGTATTAGCGCCCAAGGCATGGCTAACCTACACATTTGTAAAGGCACCATTAATTTTAATAGGTACATACAGGTTTTGGAGCAACATAAGTTGCCATCCAAGCAGCGTTATCATGGATGCTCCTGCTTATTTCAGCAAGACAATGCCAAGCCACATGTTTCAACAGCGTGGCTTCAGAGAAAAAGAGTGCGGGTACTTTCCTGGCTCGCCTGCAGTCCAGACCTGTCTTCCATCAAAAATGTGTGGCGTATTATGAAGTGTAAAATACGACAAGACCCCGGACTGTTGAACGACTGAAGCTCTACATAAAACAAGAATGGGAAAGAATTTCACTTTCAAAGCTTCAACAATTAGTTTCCTCAGTTTATTGAGTGTTGTTAAAAGAAAATGTGATGTAACACAGTGGTGAACATGCCCTTCCCCAACTGCTTTGGCACGTGTTGCAGCCATGAAATTCAAAGTTAATTATTATTTGCAAAAAAAATATTTAAGTTTATGAGTTTGAACATCAAATATATTGTCTTTGTAGTGAATTCAACTGAACATGGGTTGAAAATTATTTGCAAATCATTGTATTTCGTTTATATTTACATCTAACACAATTTCCCAACTCATATGGAAACTGGGTTTGCTTTGCTTGCTGGCGTATTTAAACTGTTATCCAGCTGTCTAGTCAGGGCACTTCACCGCCGCCGTCTCAAGGCGGAGGAGATGAATGCAATGTCAGCGGTGTGTTTATAGGCCGACAAGCTTGACTTGGATGCCGTTTAATTTGGGACATTAAATACAAAACAAAAACCAACAACTTTCCAACCCATAACTCCTTGATGTGGATTATTCTGTGTTCCCAACAGAGGGCAGTAGAGTCCTGATTTCAACCTCCAGGCCCTCATAGTATTCAATTCTCACCTGGACTGGTCTCTTTGGCCCATAGAGTCACCTGTAGTGTTAATATTGTTTCAGTCTGTTTTTGCATGCGTGGTACATTTTTGTGAGTTTTGTCTCTTGTTGTTTTGCTGCGTCGCTATGTGGCCGTGCGGCGGCTGCACACCACCCTCCAGATGACAGTCTAATCAGAATGCATGTCCATGTGAATGTGTCATTACTCGACTAAGTATAGGATGGCCGCTGGCGTCCGCCAAATGTTTTATGATAACCACGGCACGTTCAAATATGCGCTATGTGAGAACTTCTCTGCAGTCCAGTGAGCATGACTCAATGTCATGGTGGCTTGGAAGTGAAGTCATTCGGCGTTCAAACTACGAACAATACACCGCCTTACGACAGCTTTTAGTGTTGAAGCCACACTGTTAAACTTCGGTCCTGTAGGTGGCACTA
Source organism: Nerophis ophidion (assembly GCF_033978795.1). Classification (NCBI taxonomy): domain Eukaryota; kingdom Metazoa; phylum Chordata; class Actinopteri; order Syngnathiformes; family Syngnathidae; genus Nerophis; species Nerophis ophidion. The sequence goes on from NC_084629.1 coordinate 24,015,230, forward strand.
ATGCATATTAGACCAGTGTTTTTCAACCTTTTTTTTAGCCAAAGCCCTTTTTTTAATTTAAAAAAAGTTAAAAATGAAAGTTACTACTGATAGTCACACACACACTAAGTCTGGTGAAATTACCCTCTGCATTTGATCCATCCCCTTGTTCCACCCCTGGGAGGTGAGGGGAGCAGTGAGCAGCAACGGTGGCCGTGCTCGGCAATCATTTTGGCGATTTAACCCCCAATTCCAACCCTTGATGCTGAGTGCCAAGCAGGGAGGTAATGGGTACCATTTTTAGTCTTTGGTATGACTCGGCCGGGGTTTGAACTCACAACCTACCGATCTCAGGGCGGACACTCTAACCATTAGGCAGAAAATGTTAACAAATCAGTAGCATATATTGACCAAATATGACAAAATATGATGCAAATGTTTGATATTAGGGCTTCACGGTGGCAGAGGGGTTAGTGCGTCTGCCTCACAATACGAAGTTCCTGCAGTCGTGGGTTCAAATCCAGGCTTGGGATCTTTCTGTGTGGAGTTTGCATGTTCTCCCCGTGAATGCGTGGGTTCCCTCCGGGTACTCCGGCTTCCTCCCACTTCCAAAGACATGCACCTGGGGATAGGTTGATTGGCAACACTAAATTGGCCCTAGTGTGTGAATGTGAGTGTGAATGTTGTCTGTCTATCTGTGTTGGCCCTGCGATGAGGTGGCGACTTGTCCAGGGTGTACCCTGCCTTCCGCCCGATTGTAGCTGAGATAGGCGCCGAAAGGGAATAAGCGGTAGAAAATGGATGGATGGATGTTTGATATTAATTTAAACCAAAACTTCTAACACCACTAATTCTCAAAGTAGGTCTACACCGCAATTAGCTACCTGCTTCCACCTGCTGATATGGAGGAATATTACATGGTCCCACTGCCGAACGTGAGACAGCACAGACATTCAACAACGGCACAGTTCTTGCGGATTATAATTATTGGTTTGAAAATCTTTTTTTTTAGGCCAATTAGGTGAAATTACATATTTTCCCATGGCACACCAGACAATATCTCACGGCACACCAGTGTGTCGCCCAGTGTGCCGCAGCACAGTGGTTAAAAAACACTTTATTAGACACTGTTAGCTAATTGCCAAATGAAAGGCATAGTCAGAGTGATCAATTGTAAGGAGCTGCACTAAATGTCCCTGTATTCCTCTTTTAGACCACGGCCCACACCAGTATCAAATTAAGTAAATATTTAGTTTGCACTGCCGTGCAAAACTATGGCAATCAAAAACAGTACTTTCCTGGTTGTAGTATGAAATTGCTTCTACTACTTAATATACACAAAGGGTGTCCAGATCCGATATTATTTATAGCTAATATTTGTCCGATATCAGCAAAAACTAGTATCAGATAATGTCTGTGTAACTTAAAAAATTCAAATATAAGTGTTCCAATGCAAGCATTCCTGCAGCGGGTTTACTTGTAAAATGTCCTCCAATAAGCACACTAGTTATACAAGAGTCATTTACAAAAAGGAAACATAGTAGGCCATAGGCTACTAGGAGCTAGCAGCTTCACAACAGCTAAGCACACAATAGCACACAAGCTAGACATACATAGTACGTGACTTGGTAAGTAATTTTATTGATCCACAATTTCCCTTGTGGATCAATAATAATAAGTGTATTAGAAAGTATCCAGTAACAAACATGTCTGCATCATTCGACTTGCCGAGTCACAAGTTCAACTTAATGAATTGAAGTGTTTACTAGATGTTGCCATTTAAATTAATTACCACTCCACTTCAACCTCAAGACGGCATAGGTCCATTCCACACGGTTGCTAATCAGTGTTTTTCATACCTATAATAGTGCTTTGCTATAATAATTTCACTCGATCAAGCTTATTCTAACATTCCACACCACAATATAATAAAAGTAGGTATTGGTCGTGCTAATATAGTATCTCATCAATATCGGTATTGGCCAATACTCAAGGCTTCAATATTAGTATCGTATCAAAAGTAGAAGCGTTACATCAGGACACTCCTAATAAAAATCACGATACTAGCAGTAACTAGTAGTTTGTATTGTTATCATTTTCCTGGTGAGAACCGGCATTCACAGCCGTTGAAATTAGACATCAGTTGGCTCAAGAGTAACTTCCTTAATGCTTCATTTCAGTGCCACTAGAATAAAAGCTGCGATAGAACATTTTCCGCATTTTGACTTTCCTAATACTCTTTACTTTTCATAATAGTATTCTGGCGTTTCATAAAAAGTGGATCTGCAATCTGTGGGGATAATAGTGGAGCACTTTGGCAGTGGGCAGTTTTTTTAAACCCACTCCGAGTCCCCTGGATTTTCTATTATTTTCCAGAAAATGTCCTTTTTTTTAAATGCAAAAAAAAGTTATTCTTAAATTATTGTAAAATCCTGCAATATTTCCTGTTTTTTGGTAAATGTATTACATAATGTTATTATTATTATTATTTTTAATATTGTAGCATTTAAATTGCTGTCGTGGTTAATGTGTAAATAAAAAGTATTTTTTTTTGGACAAAAAAAGTTTACCTTTTTTTAGTACCGTGTTCGCTCAGGGAATCTTTCAAAAGTATCGATTTGGCATTGGTTTCAGAAAGTATGGAAACGGTACTTAACTCTACTAAGGGGTGCTCAAAAAATCGATTCACATCCAAATCACAACTTTTATTTATAAAATCACCATTTCTGAGAATATGTTTTTGCAATTTTTGGATTACAAACATAAAAAGCCATTATTGATAATATTAATATTATTACTATTACTGACATGGTTGCTTCTATACATTTTTGGTTTTAAATTTGTTGGTATTGTATTTAATAAGTATTGTGTTTGTATGACTTTGCTTTGTCAATGTCAATGTAATGTAAAGCTGTGATTGTTTTGGAGTTGAGTTTGAACTATTTTATTATATTAACATTCTGTGATTCTTGTAAATACAATTTTAAAATTAAACGTTTAAAAATGTTTTTAAGCCAACACTGCGTGTATGAGTCGTGCGTCAGCAGCCAAAATAATTATTTGTAACCTGTAACCTGTTTTTAAAAGGTTTTATTAAAATGTTTTCACCAAATAATTTATTACGAGAATTGTAGATGTTCAGGATTTGGTTAACGTCAATCAGTCAATCCAAAGTCATTAGTATTCTGTCAATCCGGCACGTTTTTCTTAGCATCATAGCATTTAAAAGTTCTGTCCTGCAGCGAAGGCCATGCTGGACTGGGTACAGCTTTGAGGCATGGTCAGTAACCCGAGCCGACACACAGAAAGCGAGAGGCACTTTCTTCGAAACCAGCAGAGGTTTTTTACCCTATATGTGTCTTTTTACAAAATACAATGCAAAAGCAGTGCTGATCCAGACAATGAATGCCAATGACCAACTACAGTAACGATTTAAATATAAGTCGCTCTAGTCCAGGGGTGTCAAACTAAGATATAGAGTGGGCCAAAATTTTAAACGGAACAAAGCCGCGGGCCAAGGTTGAACAAATTAACCTTTTAATAGGGACCCAAAGAAGTTTTGCATTAAATATTGAACAAGCAAGGCTTATATAACTTTAGTGACATGCAAAATCCAGTTTCAAATAATAATAATAATAATAATAATTAAAAAAATATCAATGGCATATCAAATATATTTAAATAAAAATGTAATGCCTTTTTTTCTATTTGCAATCTTCTGAGGTAAATATCAATTTTTTTCCACAGGCTAATAAGAAATTTGAAAATAAAATAACAATAATGAATGAACCAGACATTCAAGCCTTATAGTAGCAAGAAAAAATGCATGAATAAAACGATAATTATTAGTCAGTTTGCTGGAAGTTTCCCAGAAGAGTTAGTGCTGCAAGGGATTCTGGGTACTTGTTCTGTTGTGTTACGGTGCGGATGTTCACCCAAAATGTGTTTGTCATTCTTGTTTGGTGTGGGTTCACATTGTGGCACATATTGTTAACAGTGCTAAAGTTGTTTATACGGCCACCCTCAGACCTGTATTTCTGTTGACCAAGTATGCCTTGCATTCACTTGTGTGTGTCTGTGTGTGTGTGTGTGTGTGTGTGTGTGTGTGTGTGTGTGTGTGTGTGTGTGTGTGTGTGTGTGTGTGTGTGTGTGTGTGTAAAAGCCACAAATATTATGTGACACGCTGTTAGTATGGAGGAAAAGCGGACGTGACGACAGGTTGTAGAGAATGCTAAAGGCAGTGCCTTAAATGCACGCCCCCAATATAGTTGTCCAGGTAGAAATTGGTAGAAATTTGGGAGAATGGTTGCCTCGGGAGATTTTCGGGAGGGGCACTGAACTTCGGGAGTCTACCGGGAAAATTAGGAGGGTTGGCAAGTATGAGTATTAGCGGTGAATGCGGTGTTACAGCGGCACTGATGCTGTATAACACCTGCAGGCCAGCTCTAATGCTAAATTGATATTGCCTCAAGGGCCAAATTAAATTACTCGGCGGGCCAGATTTGGCCCGCGGGCCAGAGTTTGACACCCATGCTCTAGTCTAATTGACTTGATCTCTCAATGAGACTTTAGACATATTGCATGTTTGTTTTGGAGTTATCCTTGAAACATGTTTTCTCCAGATTCTAAGAACATTACCGTCATATTGAGTGAAAAACTATTTTTTGCATTTGCAAACTTTACAAAAGCAAAACCTTCTAGTAAAACTCGCAAAGATACATTAATACAGGCATATATAGGCATATTTCACATGTGGTTTAGGAGTTATCCTTGAAAGAATTTTGTATTGCTTCAAACTAGTTTTATCAGGATTCTAAAAACATTACTGTCATATGAAGATAACAATACAATTTTGTGTTTGCAAACCTTACAAAAGCAGAAGTTTCTAGTAAAGCTCAGATGTATTAATACAGGCATATTTAGACATATTGCATGTTTGTTTAGGAGTTTATCTTGTAACAGATTTTATTGCCTTTAAGCATGTAAGTCAAAATTCAAGAAACTCTTTTTAGATGTCTTGTTTTTCAATTAAGTTATGGTATTCCTTAAAAAAGATTTCCTTGGCATAAGTATAGACAAGTCTTACTACCCCCAATCAAAACTCGTCTACTGTCATTTAACTCATTTGGGTCCTATGTGTCAAATGAGGTCAGGACATAGCGTGAGAATCAGCCCCGTTTTTTTATTATCTCTTTAACCATCATCCGATTTTTTTTTTATAAAGACCCCCCCTATAAAATGCCCATAAAATACCTCTTCACATCTATCATTACCTGTTGCCTGAAAACAATAACGCTTGTAAAACACTTTTTATTTTTAGTGGAGTTGTAAAAAAAGTACCTGCTGACCATGTATTTCATTTTAATGGAGAAGCTGCTTTATGGAGGCCGGGTCATATGAGAGCCATCAATAAGGACGAGGCGAGAGTGCACTTAATGCATGTGCAGATACACGCAGCGTGAACACGCACAATACATCCGCATTGCCACGGCAAGGCCGCTCAACCCGTCGCCATTAGCCCATAGGAAAAGGTCTGGCCACTGTAAATGCAATCACGGGATTATCCGCGTGCTACGTCAACCGAGCCCACGTCTATTAAGCCCAAGTTATGGACGCGGCATTTGTTCACATCAGCACCCGAGATGGCAGATAATTAGACACGCTAATCTGGTAATGCTTACAAATGGTCAATTTACAAGCAGCAGTGCTGATTAAGGCGCCAGATCCACCATTATGACGGTACACGTGGTTCATACATGCTAACATGTACAAATACTGTGATATCATCAGGGGTCGGCGTGTAGGTCGGGCTCGCAAAACAATGCTGCCATTAAGTACGATGTTGTTTGCCAGCACATCACACTGAGCTGCCATAAACCGAACATGCGGCGGTGCTTATTACTCACATTACACCCTGACCTAACTGTAAACGTGGAGGAAATTACTAAACAACAACGAGTCTGCAAATAGTTATTTTTTTTCGGCCAAAGCTCCAATAATAAAATTGACAATCTTTAGAACTTGTCAATTGTACTTTTTTTTATCACATGTTACTGTAAATCTCAACGAAGGTTTATACACACACATTACTAAAAAGCGTAATCAAAACTTTCGGTGCAATTTAATAAAACACACCCGTTTAATTTACGAGTAAACAAGCCCATGACCTCCTGGCTACCTATTTAACCGAATAGAACCAACGTGAGCTCCATACATCACTTATTGCTGATATGGGATCAATAGTGGATTCAATTAGCTAATGATACAGACCATGACTTCCTGGATGGACTACAGAGCTTTTATTAGGGAGTTAACCTTTGATTTCAATCCATGTTTACATGTTTAATACTTGAATTTTTACTTGATTGGATCTGCCGCATGACTTTACTCAGTTTGCTTTTTTCAAACGATGATCACAACAGACATGAGCCATTCGAGAGTTTGTTTAGACAGATATATATATATATATATACGTGTGTGTGTGTGTGTGTGTGTGTGTGTGTGTGTCACCAGACTTTATTTTCATTTCTGGTAGCTGCTCTCGCAGAGGCAGAGATGAATACCTGTGCAGAAGAGCTTGTTCAAAGGGCCACTGGGGGTGCCCATGTCCCAGCAGCACTTGTCCACTGTGAGAGTTTGGGATCCGGTGGCAAAGGGAACCCAGGAGGACCGGCACTCTTCCACATTTGCCGGAGGCTGCCGGAGCTTCAGTTTTTTGGAGGACCGCCTGTCGTGTGCAGCCAACCATGTTGCTTTTTTCTCAGGGTGTGCTCCCCTAGCCTTTGTCTTTCTAGACCTACCCACAAGGCAGCGGGTTTTCACCGTATCCCTGGCTAGGGTGCAGTCCGGTACTAGGCCTTTGCCAAGGGCCACCTGGGGTAACAGTAGTTAAGGGGTTAACCTCCTAGTGCCCCAAGACCCCTAAAGAGGAGCCTCCACTGCTGGATGCACTTTAACGTCATGCCCAGGACACATTTCTATGTGTGTGTGCGCGCGCGCACGTGTGTGTGTGTGTGTGTGTGTGTATTGATGCATACACAGTATATTTAGTATATATAATAAGCTTAACTGTTAATACGCACACACACACAAAAGGTTTGTTGATAACCACTATGTTGTTGGAAAAAAAAAAGGAAAGTCATTTTACCTTGTGTGTGGGTACATTTGTGGCACTGTTGAACACTCTGGGAGTTTCGGAGTGATCGACTATCTGTGGCTTCATTTAGTCACATTTAACGTTAGCAGAAACTAGCAGTGTGAAGGGATCCTTCATTGGTTGGCGTCCCAGTATGGCCTTCTTCTTTGCTGTAATAAAGGTCCCCTGTGGCATCTTTTTTGGTCTCATCACAATTAAAGACTTGCTGCAGAACAAAGACCCCTTCGCTGATAACATCCTCGAACTGAAGGTACCGCAAGTCAGATAAGCGCTAGCTCAAAGCGGTTGTCTAGTAGCCCGAAGCTATACAGCAAGACTGAGAGTTTGGACACATTTAAAGCGTTTCTGGTAACACCAACTGTTTTTTAAGACAGGCTGACACAACTTTGACCGGCGCAAAGAACGACAATTGTGAAAATAAACAATTCAGAAGTGCTGCTCGCCGTTCTAGTCTTCGAAATGGCAGTACCCGTGTGTACAGGAAGTGATGTCATCAAAAAGGCAGCCCCTGATGGTTTCAAGCAGCATGCAAATGAACGAATGAAGCGTTCGTACACCGAGACATATTTCACACGATGTAAACAGAAAGATCGCAAATGGAGGCGTTCGTAAATCGATGTCCCACTGTAATTACGTTGTTAAACGGTCCAATGTTGCATGGAAGTTTTTTTTCTGAATTTAGAGGATTTCGCAACTCCTATAGGGACGGCGTGGCGCAGTGGGGAGAGTGGCCGTGCGCAACCCGAGCATCCCTGGTTCAATTCCCACCTAGTACCACCCTCTTCACGTCCGTTGTGTCCTGAGCAAGACACTTCACCCTTGCTCCTGATGGGTGCTGGTTGGCGCCTTGCATGGCAGCTTCCTCCATCAGTGTGTGAATGTGTGTGTGAATGGGTAAATGTGGAAGTAGTGTCAAAGCGCTTTGAGTACCTTGAAGGTAGAAAAGCGCTATACAAGTACAACCCATTCATCATTTATTTATTGTAGTTACCAGTATAATTAATCTGGTAGTTACTTTGGTTTAAGATAAAAGCATACTCCTAATCTATTCTTAGTTTGAGAAACGGAACAGTAGTTTCGAGCCAAGAGATTCTGCTATTAAACCAGTATACTACGTCTCTTTATCGGATTACATTAAGAGGTGATTTCGCAGTGGACCGTCTTGTTCACGTGAGGGCCGCCATGGCCCCCCTAGCCTTTTGAACTTTCTCAGACACGAGCATTACAGACGACAGCTGGAAGGTTCTCATTTGATTGTGGCCAAAAGTCTGGATATCATCAGGTCGGCTACGCGCTCTGTAAACAGAGCGGGCATTGAATACATTAGTCGCCGCATCGATTTTAACCTTTCCCTTCGTATAAACCATGTTGCTAACATCCGCTCTCCTCCTCGTTTAATCTCTTTGTCAATCATCTTTTGCTCCTTACCAGTTCCCCTTTTGTGGTGTTATTTATGAAGATGTTTGTAATTTTGTACTGCAATATTAGTGACAGTGTGATTGAGACACAACACAATAAAGCATCCATTCATCCATCCATTTTCTACCGCTTGTCGCGGGGGTTGCTGGAGCCTCTCTCAGCTGCATTCGGGTGGAAGGCGGGGTACACCCTGGACAAGTCGCCACCTCATCACAGGGCCAACACAGATAGACAGATAACATTCATTCACATTCACACATGAGGGCCAATTTAGTGTTGCCAATCAACCTATCCCCAGGTGCATGTTTTTAGAGGTGGGAGGAAGCCACAGTACCCGGAGGGAACCCACGCAGTCACAAGGAGAACATGCAAACTCCACACAGAAAAATCCAGAGCCCGGGATTGAACCCAGGACTGCTCAGGACCTTCCTATTGTGAGGCAGATGCACTAACCCTTCTGCCACACACTAAAGCAGAGGTGTCAAAATTGTTTTCAGTAAGGGGCCGCTTGTAACGATTATTAATAAATATAAATGTACAAGATTTCACCTACTATGCATTTCATAATTTAATTATTTTACGTACTTTGTAAAAAAAATTAAAAATCCCCAAAAATCTGTAGACTGGTAGCTCAGTCGCCAGAATTTTATCGTAGATTAAGGTGTTTTTCATTTACAGCCTCTATCCATCCATATTTCATTGTTTGCGAGTGACGCATCTCTATGCCGCACAACAGGTCATATTTACAGTACACGGCAAACACTCTTCTGTGAAAATAAATCTATAATGAGGAAGTGCAGTGTCGCTTGGCTGCGGCTTCTAACGGTTAGTAACGCGGCACCCTATGGTCACGTAAGTACCTTTTAAAAAGGGGTTTCATTAAAAATAGATTTTGGAATGAATCGCGATTCGCATTTGTAACGATTTCTTACTCTATTAACAAAATATATTTTTAAATAAAGGATATATATACTGTATGTATATATATGTATGTATATATATATATATATAAAATGTATATTTATTTGTTCTGTCTCGCCATTCCTGCAAATCATATTGTTTATGTAGATGTAGATGATGTACATATTCATTTAGAAAAGAGAAGTATGGGATACTTTTCTTGTTGCCCTATTTGTATTTGACATTATTACATATTTGGGTAAAACAGTTTTCTTTTAAGAAAGATGAACATTTATCAGAGCTGTTTATCTGTTTTATGGAGGAATGTAATTTAATCATAAAACTGGTATGTATTTTGAATCGAGAATTGTTTTGAACTGAGGATCGATTCAGAATCGAATCATTACCCCCAAGAATCGAAACGTGCAGTGCTCTAAGATTCCCAGCCCCACCTTTTGACCAATCATTGAGCAGATTGCTTTAAATCGGGTTGTCCACACTCTTTCATTACACAACTCTAAACAATGGTTGAGGAAGTAAAGTGTTTTAGATTTAGTTTTAGGGGGAATAAATCATAACATGACCGGTTTAAAGGGATCCTGTTAGCTTCTACTCTTCTGTGAAACTTTCTGGAAGACATCCAGACCACTCTGAATCTCTACCGCATACTTCAAAGGCTAATATGTGTTCCTATCTTGTCGTACCAGCACTGCCTATTGTTGAAAGTAAGAAGTATGAGGCAGGCAAGCACATGTATAATGTTCCATTGCGAGTTAAGTTTGCAGACGCTGGCATATTTTGGGTCCTAAACTCGATCCTGATGTATCGGAATGCTAGCAACAAAGTAAATATCATGCACTGTCGTAACTATTCCAGTGATATACAAAAAATGACCACTCATCTTGTTAGTTTTGCCACCTTCTCTAAGCGTGATGCTATTTGCCAGCAGGGTTTGGCACAATCCTAATGTTTTTGATTTGAAAGTCTCAGGCCTAATCTAGCCAATGGCATTGGGTCCCTGCTTCTGCTATGACCACCTTGTGTTTGTCACTTTTGCACACAAGCAACACCAAAAGAGCACATGAATGTCATACAAAGAAGGCAAATATATGGAAATTAATATTGACATTTGAGAATTCCTTCAGCTCAGTTTGAGAAGTGCCGTGTAAATTGAAACAAAGACTAAGACCGTCTGGATGTGCTCATTTATTCATGTATTACTTTAACGCTGTGTTCATTTGTTGCGTCTAACTCTGCTTTTAATGCGTTTCTCATTTATCTCCATGTGAGGCCTCCGTCAGCTCATGTGACAATTTAAGTGCTTGCATCCTCATGCACTCACCATTAGAAGTTTGTGTGCGTGTGTGTGTGTGTGTGTGTGTGTGTGTGTGTGTGTGTGTGTGTGTGTGTGTGTTTCAGGGTGGGGGCTGGGGGTCCATGGGCCTGGTCTGGTTGTTGTCCTGTCGACTTGGCTCTGGTCTGATCAGTACCAGCAGACCCGGTTAGCGCTGAGCTGAGAGTGCAAAAGCATGTCAGGCAGCACCCAGCTGTTTACACACCAGGCCGCAAACACCCCGCACCGACACGCCTCGCTCCTGATAAATAATACACACTCCCGACAGACGGCCATATTGCTGCCGGCATCAGTGTTTGCGTCCGTGTGTGTGTGTGTGTGTGTGTGTGCGTCATAGCAGCGAATATGAACTACTAGACGTCATGCTTTATTTATTTTCAGGCCTATTTATCATCAATTTGAGGAAATATGGACTATACTTGTATTGCTGTTCAATGTAATTGGCCTAAACCTGTTGTCAGGGGCTTTATAAAGGATCCCAGTTGGGGTCAGCAAGCATCCCTTTGGTTTAGCCCCGTACAGGACACATTTTGTAAAGAATCCCAAAATGTCAGTACCAGAGGTGGGCAGAGTAGCCAGAAATTGTACTCAAGTAAGAGTACGGTTACTTTAGAGATTTATTACTCAAGTAAAAGTAAGGAGTAGTCACCCAAATATTTACTTGAGTAAAAGTAAAAAGTATGTTGTGAAAAAACTACTCAAGTAGTAACTGATGAGTAACCTGTTCGTTAAATGATTAGGGCAACAAATAATGCACAAAAACATAAATATAGCAATGAGCAAATTCAGAGCCAGGAATATCTCTTAAGCAACTAAAACAATAATATATATTAAATAATACATTAAAATAAAAAAACATTAAGGCAAATTGGGCCACAATAACTTAACTGCACCATATGCTCAGTAGGCATTCATTGATTGATTGAATGATTGAAACTTGTATTAGTAAATTGCACAGTACAGTACATATTCCGTACAATTGACCACTAAATGGTAACACCTCAATAAGATTTTCAACGTTCATCAATTACTTAATAAATTACTAAGTCGAGGTGATCTACCTCATATGTCATGCACACACGTATATATGTGTATATATATATATATATATATATATATATATATATATATATATATATATATATTATATATATATATATATATATATATATATATATATATATATTAGGGGTGTAACGGTACGTGTATTTGTATTGAACCGTTTCGGTATGGGGGTTTCGAGTTTGTAAGCAAAAGTTTTCACAAGCTGCTCTGCTTTCTGCGTCTGTCTCAGCACCAAGCATTGTCCCTCCCACACAACCATCTGATTGGTTACATACAAAGCCAATCAGCAGTGCGTATTCAGAGCATTGTAACAGCCAATCAGCAGTGCGTATTCAGAGTGCATGTAGTCAACGCTTCAGCGTCGAGCAGATATTCGTTTAGCAGGGGAGCAGCGGACAGCGTACTCTCCCCAAATTATAAAAAACACCTCCAAGTCACAACTATTACAAACATCACTATGAGCCCGTTGACCTTCTAGAAACTTAAACTGCAGCTCAGCTCGCTCGCAGTTCTGGCTTGAGGTGAAGGCTTATTAGCTTTTAGCGTAACGTTAGCTCATTTTGCTGTGTGTAATGTAGCAGCCTAGTTTAGAATGACAGGGTCCCTGCTATCACATGTTGATACAAATATAACATTTACATAATAAAAGTCAATTACAGGCTTCCCAAATGCTGTAATAAATTAAGCACTATGAGTTGACTTAAAACTTTTTAATGTTGCAGTTTTTATATGTAGAAGAAAGTTTTTTTCATTTTATTTAATCAAAGCAACAACCTGAGGCAGTTTCATGTGCATTAACGTGGGCAGAATTATTATAGTGTTCCCAATGTTAAAAGGATAAAGCCAATGTTTACAAATTTGGTAAATAAATAACCAAAAAATTTATATTGTGTTGTTACTGTACCGAAAATGAACCGAACCGTGACCTCTAAACCGAGGTACGTACCGAACCGAAATTTTTGTGTACCGTTACACCCCTTATATATATATATATATATATATATATATATATATATATATATATATATATATATATGTATATATATATATATATATATATATATATATATATATATATATATATATATATATATATATATATATATATATATATATATATATATTCATTTTTTCGGACTATAAGTCGCAGTTATTTTCATAGTTTGGCCAGGAGTGCGATTTATACTCAGGAGCGACTTATGTGTGAAGTTATCAACACATTACCGTATAATATCAAATAGTATTATTTATCTCATTCACATAAGAGATTAGACATATAAGATTTCATGGGATTTAGCGATTAGGTATGACAGATTGTTTGGTAAAGGTATAGCATGTTCTATATGTTATAGTTATTTGAATGACTCTTACCATAATGTTACGTTAACATACCAGGCACCTTCTCACTTGGTTATTTATGCCTCATATAACGTACACTAATTCAGCCAGTTGTTCACTATTCTTTATTTATTTTTAAATTGCCTTTCAAATGTCTATTCTTGGTGTTGGCTTTTATCAAATAGTAATCCCCCAAAAATGCGACTTATACTCCAGTGCGACTTATATATGTTTTTTTCATTCTTTATTGTGCATTTTTGGCAGGTGCGACTTATACTCCGTAAAATACGGTACATATATATATATATATATATATATATATATATATATATATATATATATATATATATATATATATATATATACATATACATATATATACCGTATTTTTCGGAGTGTGTATATATATATATATATATATATATATATATATATTAGGGATGCACCGAAATGAAAATTTGTGGCCGAAGCCGAATAAAATTTAAACGCTTGGCCGAAAGCCGAATAATGAATACCGAGTAATGAATGCAGTTTTTCACAATTTTTTTTATATTGCATGAATACCTTAAAATACATGTTTAGACATGTTTTTCAAATAAAGTAATTTTTTATTGAATATTGACATTTTTTTAATATTCCAGTAGCCTTAGCAATTGAAAAAAGGAACACATATTTTTTCATTTATATTCGGCCTTCAAACAAAACATGCATTCCAAAAAAAATTAATTGCATTAAAGTGGATAAACCCACAACAAATGAATTATTGTCCTTTTGGCAAAAGTCTGCTTAGCCACAGTAGATAGGCTAATAATGTAAACAGAAGGCTCAAGTAAATCTCAATTAAGTGTGTGCTTGTAACGTCATACACTTATACAGGTAGCCTACACAAATGGCTAATAATGTAAACAGAAGGCTCAAGTAAATCTCAATTAAGTGTGTGCGTGTAACCTCATACACTTATACAGGTACACAACATATCTGCGTGGCGCAGTGGGATGGTGGCCGTGGCAACCCGAGGGGCCCTGGTTCAAATCCCAGCTCGTACCAACCTCGTCACGTCTGTTGTGTCCTGAGCAAGACACTTCACCCTTGCTCCTGATGGGTGCTGGTTGGCGCCTTGCATGGCAGCTCCCTCCATCAGTGTGTGAATGTGAATGTGTGTGTGAATGGGTAAATGTGGAAGTAGTGTCAAAGCGCTTTGAGTACCTTGAAGGTAGAAAAGCGCTATTCAAGTACAACCCATTTATATCCCAGGCCAGAACAGATTTGTCAATAGCAGTACTTCAGCTTCAGAATAAAAAGATGGAAACTAACTATATATAAAACAATTAACCAAAAAAGGTTAAGAAATCTGGCCAATGATTGAACCTATGCTGACCCCTGCTGTAGACATTCCAACAAAAACATGCAACAAAGTGCATTGAAAAAACCTAAGTGCAAATACAAATGAACTATTTTTTCTTTTGGCATAAGTCTACTTAGCCTATTCCTTCAGGAACAGTGGCAGGTTCTTCTTTATGAACAGTAGCTTCTCTGCTTTGTCACATGTCAGTCTGTTCCTCCTCTCATCAAGGACATTGTATGCAGCACTAAACAGCCTCTCACTGTTCGTGCTAGTGCATGGAGCAGACAAGTACCTTGGAATGGAAACAACATTGTAGGTTCAGTTCATTATTATCAAGCAATAAAAAGAAATAATACAGAAAATAAACCAATCCCTTTCCCATCAGCTTATTGTTATAAACACAATTTCTCTTATGCACTTTATTGTAGTATTCCTATGTTGTTTTATATTTCATTAATGAAATATATATTTTGTTTTTACAAGTGTAAACCACTTTAAAAGACAAACAAAATTAAAAAAACACTGTAAACCACTTTGTAGTTATGTTTTAAAAAGTGCTGTGAAACTGTTATTACCTGCGTGCCATCTGTGCTAAGTCAGGAAAGCGGTCTCGATTGGTCCTCCAATATGTTAGAGGATTGTCACTCTTGGGGATGAGGACTTCTGACAGGTAACAGTCCAGCTGTTGAGCAGTTGCACTCGTACTCGTCTGCCTGGAATCTAAGTCGTTTTCATGGAGGATTTCTTCAAACATGTCAGAGAGTAAGGGAGCACGCGCTGCCTCTGTGGTGCTCATTCTTTTTCTCTTTGTGCATCACTTCACTGTCTCCAAGTGGCTTTAATAAGTCAAAATCATAAACTCCATTACCTTCTTTGTAATTTCGTTTGCTTTGGCACTGTCAGTCGCAAACTTTTTCGTCCTCTCAAAAACATCGGCCACGGACGGGGTGGGGGTTCTCGTGCTGTGACAGATCTCCTTTCAGCTGCTGCAGTAGTGCTGAAGGTCTTTGCTGAGGCACCTCCTCGAGACAGTTTGCCTGAACATTCGTTGCAAACTGCAAGACTTTTGTCACTTTCTGACACTTCAAAATATCTCCACACTGCTGACATTTTTCCGAAGGCGCCGGGTTACAAAGTCACATCGTCACTGCACGTTGGTTGATTGCGTCACCGCGTAAAAAAATTGCCTCATTGCGTCACACGCCACTATTCGGCCTTGCTTTTAACACATTCCACCGAAGGCCGAATGTGGCTTTTTTGCCATATTCGGCCGAATATATTCGGTTACCGATTATTCGGTGCATCCCTAGGGGTTTGTATACATATATATATATATATATATATACATATATACGTATATATGTATATATATATTTATATATGTATATACATATATATGTATATATATGTATATATATATATATATATATATATATATATATATATATATATATATATATATATATATATATATATATATACCAAGTAAACACCCTTGGGCAAATAACCGCCCATGTACTAATAGCCGCCGGGGTCTGAGGCCATTTTGTGAATTAAACGCCTCTGTATACCACAACTGATGGACGGGAATACTTTAAGGGGGAAGAAGAACAGAAAGTTTGACTTAAAGTTCAAGCTAGCAGTTGTGAAGTATGCGGAGCAGAATTCTGGTTTGGCAGCGGCCAGGCAGTTTAACGTTGACCCAAAACGTGTACGCGAATGGAAATAAAAAAAGGGAGAACTACTATCTCAGTCGGCAATCGATGGAAAACAGGCTCACTTATCTGGCGGAGGTAGGAAGAAAGTGAGCGACGAGCTTGATGCTTTTTTGTATCAGTGGATACATCACGTTCATGGACTGAACCACCGTTTGTCCCGCAAAATGATCCGCATTAGGGACGGCATGGCGCTTGAACAAGACACTTCACCCTTGCTCCTGATGGGTGCTGGTTAGCGCCTTGCATGGCAGCTCCCTCCTTCAGTGTGTGAATGTGTGTGTGAATGGGTAAATGTGGAAGTAGTGTCAAGACGCTTTGAGTACCTTGAAGGTAGAAAAGCGCTATACAAGTACAACCCATTTATTTATCATTTATTAAGGCCAAAGAGTTGTATGCCACCGCGAGTGACACAAGAGACACCTGGGTGGTGTTCGGTGCAACGAGAGTGGCTGGCTTAATCGATTCCTGCGTCGGAACAACTTTACCCTCAGGAGGGGAACAACTGTTGCACAGAAGGACGCTCCCGTCTAGAAGATTGTCAACTTCCTCATTTTCTCTACTAAACAGATAGAGGCCAAGAAAATCCAGCCCAAGAATATCATCGCCATGGATGAAACAGCCGTCTGGTTTGACATGGTTGGTTTTAGTACGGTCAATGAGAGGGGCGCCCGCTCCATCTGCCTCAAAACCACCGGCCACGAGAAGGCACGTGTCACAGTGGCTCATGCAGCCAAAGCAGATGGGACAAAGCTGAAGCCTTACATTGTGTTTAAAGGTGCTGTCTGTGATGTAAAGGCTATGCAGAGCATCCCCAGGTGATCATAGCTTCCTCCAAGAATGGCTGGTTTAATGATGACCTGACAAATGATTGGCTGCAGAGGGCACTGGGTAAATTTCACTTCGGACCGAGGCTACTTGCATGGGACCCGTACCGATCCCACATCAGCGAGGCCACGAAGGCAGAGCTCAAAGGGGGCTACAACCTTACAATGGCTGTTATATCTGAAGGTTGCACAAAGTACCTGCAGGCCCCCGATGTTGTCTGGAATGGTCCTTTCAAAGCGCAGCTCCGTGACTACTATGATAACTGGATGGTTGGTGATAAAGACAAGACCTACACCAAGTCAGGGAACCTGAGAGCCCCTTCCCGCCGCTTCCTGGTCGACTGGGTCCTGGGAGCCTGGGATGCTCTGGATCAGGACACTCTGATCAACTCATTCAAGGTAGGCTAGCTGGCTATGTGTGTATGTGTGTGTGTGCATGTGTTGCAAACAGTAGCCATACTTGATTGTTGCTTTCTGGTATCCTACAAGGCGTGTGGGCTGACGGTGGCAGCTGATGGGAGCGAGGACCAGCTCATTTACTGCCTCAAGGAGGGACAGCCATGTCAGGCAGGCAGAGAGATGCTGTTGAAGGCTAGACAGCAGGGTGCTGCTGTGGTTCAGGAAGAGGAGAGTGATGAGGAACAGCAGTTCCTCAATGAACTTGTGATTGAAGAGGAGGAGGATGATGAGGGGTGTGAGGGAGAGGAGGGGAAGGAAGACGGGGAGGAGGAGGAGGAGGATGATGAGTGGGTTTAAGTTGCATTTGGGGTTGCGTTTGCTGCAGTATTATTGTATTGATGGTTTTATAGAGTACTTGGTACCATAATTTAATTTTTTCTGTATGCTGCTTTATTTAAAACTTGGAATACTGTAGCCTTTATTTGATTTAAGTGACACTATTATTGTTCTGGGCTTCACGGTGGCAGAGGGGTTAGTGCATCTGCCTCACAATACAAAGGTCCTCCAGTCCTGGGTTCAAATCCAGGCTCGGGATCTTTCTGTGTGGAGTTTGCATGTTCTCCCCGTGAATGCGTGGGATCCCTCCGGGTACTCCGGCTTCCTCCCACTTCCAAAGACATGCACCTGGGGATAGGTTGATTGGCAACACTAAATTGGCCCTAGTGTGTGAATGTGAGTGTGAATGTTGTCTGTCTATCTGTGTTGGCCCTGCGATGAGGTGGCGACTTGTCCAGGGTGTACCCCGCCCTCCGCCCGATTGTAGCTGAGATAGGCGCCAGCACCTTTCCGCGACTCCGAAAGGGAAAAAGCGGTAGAAAATGGATGGATGGATGGATTATTGTTCTGTTTTGATCGTGGGTTTTATACTTGAGTACTTGGTCCCATAATTTTATTTTTACCGGTAGGCTGCTTTATTCAAAAACTTTTTTTATTTTCAGTATTGGTATTTTATTTGACAATTGTTGCACTACTGCCATGTTGAGGCCTTGTTGATCTCTTGTCTTTTAAATAAATAAATGATAAATGGGTTGTACTTGTATAGCGCTTTTCTACCTTCAAGGTACTCAAAGCGCTTTGACATTACTTCCACATTTACCCATTCACACACACATTCACACACTGATGGAGGGAGCTGCCATGCAAGGCGCCAACCAGCAACCATCAGGAGCAAGTGTGAAGTGTCTTGCTCAGGACACAACGGACGTGACGAGGTTGGTTCTAGGTGGGATTTGAACCAGTGACCCTCGGGTTGCGCACAGCCACTCTGCCACTGCCACTGTTTTTTTGTTTGTATGTTTACAATAGCTTTTACATTTAAAGTTTTTTTATACGGAAAATAAATACTGGACAGTAACCATTGTAACCAAATAATGGCCTGGTGCAAAAATAAATAAAAGCCGTGTGCAAATAACCACCTCCTTCTTTTAAACGCCCGTCTCCAAAAATGATTTTCTGAAATAAACGCCCGGGCTACTATTTGGTAATATACTTTACATATATATATTTGTTTGCCTTTTGGTTCGGGACCCTTTGGGACTGTGTGACAAGGGGTGGCACTTTCGTGACTTCTGCGGTGCTTTTTGTGGACTTCTGGATCTGCCTCCTGTGAGCCTTTTGGCCATGGAGACCAGCTGCTGGGTCTCTGCCACACCAGAGTCCGTTTGGAGAGACTGGAGGAGATGCGGATGAAGAGACAGGGCTGCAGCGCTAGCGCTGAACGCTGGGATGGACAAGTTTCACAGTAGAGCTGGGCGATATTGGCTTTTATTAATATCGCAATATTTTTATGCCATATCGCGATATACGATATATATCTTGATATTTTTCCTTAGCCTTGAGTGAACACTTGATGCATATAATCACAGCAGTATGATGATTCAATGTGTTTACATTAAAACATTCATCTTCATACTGCATTATTATATGACACTTTTAAAGTTTCATACAGGGAGGGAAATCACAACTAAGTCAATTGACCAAAACTGTATTTATTGAATACTCTTCATTCTCTCGCGGGTGACTTTTTACATGAAAGAACAAATTAGTAGTGCTGCTACCTTTTGTAGCAACACTTTTGCTGCATACTTTGCATATTGCTGTTGTCTGCTGAATATCTTCCCACTTGACGCCAAACCACCGCCAGATGATGGACACCTGCTGTTTTTTTGGGCCATTAATTTTTCTTCCTCCATTTGTAATCAGTTTCGCACCTCGCTTGCACGACCTGCCTCAGCTAACGTTAGCCAGGCTGCTACCTCTCTGCTCGGCGAGAGCGTATGACGCTACAGGCGCGACAGTATGTGACGTATGTAAGAAGGTGGGCTTGTTTTACGTCTCTGTGAGAAGGAGAGACGAGAAGGAGTGGGAAGAGCCTGTAGTGTAATGCCCGCAGCTAAAAGCAACTGAGTGAGAACATATACTCGAATATTACGATATAGTCATTTTCTATATCGCACAAAGACAAAGCCGCGATATATCGTTTATATCGATATATCGCCCAGCCCTACTTCACAGTGTGTTGGCTAAGTGAGCATGTATCGGACACCTCAGTCTCCTTAGACGCATCCTCACTCATCCATGTGGACTGGACACTGGCCGAGAGTTAGTGGGCGGCCGAGAGTGGAGTCAGCTCTCTTCGTTGCTTTGTTGGGTCTGCTTCTGTCTCTGGCCATGCTCCCTCCACCCCAGCAGACACACGCAGAGGCCACCACAGTGTACTGTATATGTTTTATTTTACTTTTTATTCATAGCTGTATGTAGAAGTGTCTGGTTGCATCAGCTCTGCTCTTTTAATGTATTTAATGTCCTTTGGGGATGGTTTGGCGAAGTTGGGAGAGTGGCCGTTCCAACAGTCTGAGGGTTACTGGTTCAATCCCCACCTTTTACCATCCTAGTCACGTCCGCTGTGTCCTTGCGCAAGACACCTCACCCTTGCTCCTGATGGGTCTTAGTTCGCGCCTTGCATGGCAGCTCCCGCCATCAGTGTGTGAATGTGTGTGTGAATGGGTGAATGTGGAAATAGTGTCAAAGCGCTTTGAGTTCCTTAAAAAAAAAAAGGTAGAAAAGCGCTATACAAGTATAACCCATTTACCATTTACTTTGTGTTCTTTGATGTTTGATGATTCCCTCTTACAGATGTGTGCTATGGCTATGAGTTGTTTTTTCCCTTGGCCTCAGTCTGGACCCCCTATCCAGGGGCCCAGGCTTAGGCCGTGTGTGTGTATCCCAACTCCCCATTGTTTACCTGTGTCTCACATTCTCTGTAAGGGGCGCCGGAAGTTGGCAAACCCGTCAGCGATCCTGTTCTGTCTCCCTGTAATGTTCGTCTGATCTTGAATGGGATTGTGCTGAAAATTTTCATTTCTCCTCGGGGATTAATAAAGTATTTCTCATTCTGATTCCGATTATTTTGCATAGGTGACCATGTGTGCATGGAACTGTAATGGACTCTGTAGAGCAGGGGTCTACATTTTGCCGCCTCTTCCACTTAAGAACAATAGTATAGAGCTACAAAACGTAACACAGCTTATAAACTTCTAAACGTTATTTAAAAAAACATTTTTTTTACAGGAAATCAAATCTTTCCATGTGAAATCAAACTATTTTTCCTTTTCTCTTTTCTTCTTTGGCAAGTATTCGTGGTTAGCTTACACAAGGGGTTGCACACCTGAGAAGAGAACTGAACACAATCTTTTACTTGCTTTCCCTGTGCCTCAAGATTCAGTCTGAGCGCATTCTGATTCATGGGCTCAGAGACAGTAGGACGTTATGGGACTCCTTTTAAAAATGCAAACTATTATCACCCAGGGGTTGGAAAAAACTGAGGGAACGACAAAGAGGAGGCAAAAGAGCCATGGGTTGCAGGCCCCAGTTGTAGAAGACAATGATATTGTAAGAGAGTCTGTTCTTTTTGTAATTTTTTTGCAAATGTCACAAACATGTCACAGCCGCTTGTGACTGCTTACAGATAGGAGAGACGGCCAATAACAGCACCCGCTGCTCTGCGAGTAGAGCAATACATGCTTTTATGTCTATAATAAGACACACAATTTGTGTAAATGTGTTCGCTTTTTGGAAGGAAACAAGTATCAAAAGGGGTCGGAACACTTGATAATTATAGGGACACCCATTGCTAAGTTGACAACACTGATCCCTCTTGCGCTGTCTCCTTATTCTCTGGCAGACCTCGGGCCTCATTTAATAAGAGTTGCGTGGTTTTCTACTAAAACAGACATACATTAAAATGCACAATACATCATACACAAGAAAAAAATCATATGTAATAAAGTGTGCGCACATTCCTTGTTATATCATAATAAACCTGGAAATGACCACAGATGTTTGCCACACCCCTTTATAAATAGGCCAATCGTATTGAAAGTAGCCACATGCCTGAAATTTTCCATGAAAATGAGGGTACGCCAGTTTTCATACATGAGGCCTTTGGTACGTATGAGGTTAGTGTAAACTTACATGTAGATGTTTAAGTAAACCTTTGATCCGATTGAGCAAATTGTCAGCCATGTTTGCGTCTACCCTACCTAGCTTGAATGTGGAGTGAATGAAAATTGGTTTCTCAGTGTGAAGTGCTGTGGGTCTCGGGGGGAAAAAAACATTGTATGAATCCAATCCATTAAAGGGGACCTATTGTGCAAAAAATATTTTTCTAATTGTACCTGTTTCTGTGTATTTGGGCTCTGTTTATGTAAGTCCTGAACCTTTCAAATCAAACAATGGTGGAAATATTTATAAAACATCCTTGCCTTTCTTCAACCATAGGGCCAGGGCACGAGTCACTCCAGCCGCATAAGTAAGGGTTAAATACTCACAGGGAATAAAAAGGGCGAGGGAGGGAGGGCGGGGGCGGCTTTTCTTTGGAAACATCCCAGATCTTCTTTATTGGGTTTAATTAAATTTTCAGCTCTAATTGCAATTAAGGCACTTAGTATGTATAATAATGTTTGCATCACAGAGCAGCACAGATGCAGTCCATCAAAGACATTAAATATTAAAATGCATGGTGCTTGTATTAATCGCAACGCAGCGTGCCCATCGCTGTTTGAGTGTGTGCGCCCGCGCGCGTGTGTGTGTGTGTGTGTGTGCGTGCGTGCGTGCGTGCGTGCGTGCGTGCGTGTGTGTGTGTGTGTGTGTGTGTGTGTGTGTGCATAAACACAGGCAGCCATTGCAGGGAGTGGGGGGGCTGGGTTTTCTCCCTTGGTATTGGTACCCTCGCCTAGAGACCTCACAGCGCCATCCTTAGTGCCACCAAAGCGCCCGGTGCTGATATGACCTATATTCCTGCGCAGCACTCGCACTCGCCGAAGATCCCCACGAGTGTTTCAATATTCTTCTTGCGCCTGCCAAACCACTGTACTGTAAGTCTAATGCAGAATTAGTGTTTTGCTGCAAAATTATTCATGACTGCACATAATGAGTGCATTTTTTAGTCAAAATGATGATTTGCTTGATTCACCTCTGCTACTCCCCTTTTGGATCGCCATTTTTTTTGGGTGATTCCTTCAGTTTGCCACCAAGACATACATATTCGGGAGGGGATGCTAACACACAAAATGTACACTGCATATTTTGATGACACGGTCAAGTTTATATATATACAGTACAGGCCAAAATTTGGGACAAAATTTCTCTTCATTCAATGAATTTTCTTTATTTTCATGACTATTTACATTGTAGATTGTCACTGAAGGCATCAAAACTATGAATGAACACGTGGAGTTATGTACTTAACAAAAAAAGGTGAAATAACTGAAAACATGTTTTATATTCCAGTTTCTTCAAAACAGCCACCCTTTGCTCTGATTACTTTTTCGTAAATTCTTGGCATTCTCTCGATGACCTTCAAGAGGTAGTCACTTGAAATGGTTTTCACGTCACAGGTGTGCTTGAAGCTCACCAAGAGAATGCCAAGAGTGTGCAAAGCAGTAATCAGAGCAAAAGGTGGCTATTTTGAAGAAACTAAAATATAGAACATGTTTTCAGTTATTTCACCTTTTTGTGTGAAGTACATAACTCCACATGTGGTCATTCATAGTTTTAGACTAGACTTAGACTTCCTTTTTATTGTCATTCAAATTTGAACTTTACAGTACAAATAACAACGACATTTCGTTGCATTAGCTCTTGGTAGTGCAGGATTAAAAAAAAAAAGCAATAAGGTGCAGATATAACTAAATAGATTACTGTACAGATAAACACATTGCACTTTTCCACATGCGTCCATGTTTATGGATGTATGTTATATTGTCTTTTTTATTCCAGCGAGTTAATCCATTTTGGGGGCAGTTGAGGGGATAATTTAATTACGGCCTGAGGGAAGAAGCTGTTACAGAACCTGGAGGTTCTGCTACGGAGCCTGCGGAACCTTTTTCTAGAGTCCAGCAGTGAAAACAGTCCATGGTAGGGGTGGGAGGAGTCTTTGCAGATTTTCTGAGCCCTGGTCAGGCAGCGGCTTTTTGCGATCTCCTGGATAGGAGGAAGAGGAGTCCTGATAATCTTTTCCGCCGTCCTCACCACTCTCTGGAGAGACTTTCAGTCTGAGGCATTGCAGGCTCCAGTCCAGACAGAGATGCTGGTCAGCTCTCTATTGATGCCTTCAGTGACAATCTATAATGTAAATAGTCATGAAATTAAAGAACACACATTGAATGAGGAGAAGTTGTGTCCAAACGTTTGGCCTTTACTGTATATTGCGCCAAATATTCAGCTCAGGGAACTTTACTCATGGAGCAGGTCTAGAAAACCACTTTTCAAACATTAAAGAGAAAACTGAACCCAGGCTGCAATAATGCATATGATGTGAATGTTTCTTTGGACCTGACAGAGCCTGAGAGAGCTTCAGCATATCAGTACAAGGTTCAAGAATAGAATAGAGTAGAATAGAATAAACTTCATTGTCATCATATTTGCATATAACAAGATTAAAGACTCCAACTTAAGGTGCGGTAGTGGGCACAAATATGGGGTAAAATAAATAACACAAGAGGTAAAAAAAACTAACAATTGAAATAAACAGACTACTAT
The DNA here is from genome assembly GCF_033978795.1 of Nerophis ophidion. Taxonomy (NCBI): domain Eukaryota; kingdom Metazoa; phylum Chordata; class Actinopteri; order Syngnathiformes; family Syngnathidae; genus Nerophis; species Nerophis ophidion. Next base: position 24,039,828 of record NC_084629.1, read on the forward strand.
CCAATAAAAATAATAAGCAATCCAGTACAACATACAAAACACTATAGAAATACAAACTACTGTACAATATACAGAACAAGACAAGATTACCGAAGTAATAAATAACAATCAGTGTCGGACGTAGTGCACTCGAAGGGTAGTATTTCACAGTAGGGTATTAGGGCAGGATATTGTATAGGGCTGAATTATTATTATTATAAGTTAGAGTTCAACATGGTGACAGCTCTGGGGAAGAAGTTGTGTCAGAGCATGCTATGTGATTTTGTGACTTGTCGACACAAAAAACAAGTATTCATCCCCTTATTTGTTATTTGGCTAGTCATATTTGATCGCATGATACTACGACTTCTTACTACAAAAGTGACCTGGACAAACTCTACCTGCAAGTACTGTTGTGACTATTCCAGAATACAAAAAATGGCCACTCATCTGCTGTTTTTCATCTTAAAGGGCTCATATTATGATTTTTTTCTACATTTAACACACTTGCTTGTGGTCTACATAACATAATGGTGGTTCTTTGGTTAAAATGTTGCATGGATTATGTTTTACAGATCACCTTTTTTTTTCGTCTTGAAGATGGTCTCTAAAACAATCTATGCAACATTTTGACCAAAGAACCACCATTTCTTTGGTCAAAATGTTGCATAGATTGTTTTACAGACCATCATCAAGTCGCTTTCTGACCGTCTCTTTAGGTTTTTTTTGTGGTGCCTCCACTTCGACTGCATCATAAGTGAAGTGAATTATATTTATATAGCACTTTTCTCAAGTGACTCAAAACACTTTTACATAGTGAAACCCAATATCTAAGTTACATTTAAACCAGTGGGGGTGACCCTGGGAGCCGGTGGTTAAAGTGTCTTGCCCAAGGACACAATGGCAGTTACTAGGATGGCGGAAGCAGGGATTGAACCTGGAACCCTCAAGTTCTTCCCACGGCCACTTTACCAACCGAGCTATACCACCCCACATCATACATGTTGAAGTTTTTAGCGCTTCTTAATGGAGTCTACTGACAGATTAAGAAATCGAACTATACGCTATATTTGTATTAGAAATGACAATAGCAGAAGATGCACGTGCATGTAAGAGCCAGTTTGCCCCACAACAAGAGGATAGCGAAAAAGAAAGCTCTTATTGACTACAACGCGAACTACAATTGCAGACTCATCAAAGCACTTTGGGTAAATTTATACCATATATGGATAATCCGCTGACGTCGCCTGTGCGAAAAACATGACATGACAGAGGAAATTACGAACAGCTTGTTTAGAGCAGGGGTTTTTAACCTTTTTTTTTACCTCAGGAAAAGGCCCACTCAAATATTAAATAAATGACCACTGATAGTCACACACACACTAGGTGTGGTGAAATTGCCCCCCCTGCTACCCATCCCGTTGTTCCACCCCCTGGGAGGTGAGCAGTGAGCAGCAGCGGTGGCCACGCTCGTGAAACATTTTGGTGATTTTTGGTGAAATATTAACACTTAATTGATAATCTTACTCTTGATTTTGATATCTGACCTTCTTAAAGTTTACCACCATGTCAGTATTGTATTATTTTTTTTACATAAACCTTAGGTCAGGCTGATTAGAAAAATAAGTGCTAATCAAATATACTGCATAAAAACGGATTCATGAATACCTATTGAAAAATAAATTTACATACAATTATGCTGTGCTTAAATAAACAAAACATTCACCGCTTTAGTCATAATTTTTGCGGTTAAGAAACTTCTGTAGGACTTTAGCTCCACCCTTCTTCTGTTTGTTTGATATTGTCATTACTGTCACAAGTGGTGAAAGGGTGTATTACAATTAACTACAATACGGACCACAGCTGAGAAACAGATATTTTAGCTAGGGAGCCCCAACAAAGAGTCATGGCCCTATTGTTTAAGAAACGCTGGTTCAGAGGAATTAAGACAAAGGGCAAGATTGTTTTATAAATATACATGCCATGCTTCCATGGTTTGATTTAAAATGTTCAGCACTTACTTATGCAGATCCCAAATATACAAAAACAGTGGACGCAAACATGGCTGCCAATTTTCTCCATCGGCCTTTCCGACCACCACCAAACATTCATTCACGTGCAGGCTGGTGTGTCTTGCCCAAGTACACATGCCCGGAATGAAGGGAGTGAGGTTTGAACCACCAAACTCCAGTTTCTGGACAATCTGCTCCACCCTCTGGGCCACTGCCACCTCGCTTCAGTCATGTGAGACAGCAGATTCAGCGGGTTTTGGAGTCAATAGCGATCCTGCCGGTGTATGCAAAACATTGATCAGTTCTAGCAGCATACCATGACTGTAGTGACCATTATAGGTGTAATGCAGAAAACTGCCTGAACAACTCTCCAAAGTGTCTACATCAGGGGTCTTTAATGTTCTCTAGGCCAAGGACCCACAAACTGATGGAGAGACGGAACAGGGACTGCCTACATATATATATAACCTGTGTAAAATTGGGTTTTAAATTAAATTGGCTTTTAAAGCACTATCATATTGTGCAATACTAAGTTATAAAATAATATATAGTATAATATAGTATAGCGCCGCTAATAGCTAGCTGGCAACTGTCACGCTTAGCGCTAGCTGACAACTGGCACACCCATCAGAAGCTTAAAACTGGCGCACTGTTGTTTGCTTGCTGACAACTGGCGTGCTTATTGCTAACTGAGAACTAGGGTGTCAACCGCTAGCTTACAAATGGTGCACTAATCCGTAGCTGACAACTAGTGCGCTAATATCAAGTATCATCAAGTTATCTTAAACGCAAACATGAGTACAAAATAATTATTCATGTTTTTGTTTTAATCTACAACGTACAGTGAGCAAGGTGTTCATGCCATGCTATTCATTAACTACACTACAGTGTGTTGAATCAATGTTAGTGTGTATTACGAGAGATTTTTCAATTTGTAGACATTTTTTTTACTTTGAGCTTTTTTTATGTTTAACTTTTTTTAAGAAATAGAGCATGTTCAACAAAGCCTACAGATTCAAGGACATTGGCGTTGGTATTTGGGATGGCAAGCAGCTGCTGGAATGTGTGTGGACGGGAGGGTTTGTGAGGGGGGCATCAGCAGTAAAATGGTGTGGCGTCCGGCCTGGGCTATGCATGCGTGGACAAATATAGCTGCCGTGGAGACTGTCTAAGTACAAGGCTCCACTGGGTTCTAATGGATGGGTGTCGCTAACCTGTGGTGCATTCACACCAGATTCCACGGAGACATTTCTGCACAGTGGCAAACAAACAAAGCGGGGGAAAAACAAAAGCGGCGAGGCCCATGCTAATCACCAGGCTCAGTGGTGCATCTGTGGCTGGGCGGCGGACATGTTGTGTTTGTCTGCGTGTACAAGTGCATCAGTGATTGTGAGAACCACCACCACCACTGGCCCATATGGACTGTGGGACAAAATTGTCTTGAGGGGCAATTTTCCAGAAAGCCACAAACCAGAGAGCCCTTCACTATTATTCTTATTTTGTATATTCCGGAGAGCCAGCGTCCTATGACAGCACTCCAATGTTTTTTAAGAATCCACTGCAAGTCTCTCAGAAGTTTTTTGAACGGAACTCATAGGCCATCAGTTGAAAAGTCCAAATGAGGAAAAAGAGAGGACCTAAAATGGAGCCTTGAGGAACACCACTATTCGAACTAAAGAAGTTGAACAAATGACTACTGACTGCATCTGAGTAAACAAGCGACAGCAACACCCTACCCAGCAAATACAAAACATTAATACAATGTTGATTGTCCATGCATGACTTATAAAACAAGGTTGCAAAATAGTTGTATTTGTAATTTGAGACAACGTTGATGGTTGGGAAAAGACCAAATTTCAATGATCAAATCAACGTCACCACCTGGCATTGATTAAACATCGTCTAAAAGCATGTTGTTTCAATGTTGTATTTGTGTTGCAGAATATTGGTTGGGAAATGACCAAAATTCATTGGTTAAATCAACGTCAAAACCCAACATTGATTAAAAAGCATGTTGTTTCAACGTTATGTTTGAGTTGCTCAATAACACGACCTAATTCAACAAGTTCTCAACGTTGTTTGAATGTCTTGTGCTTGCTGGCTAGTTACCTACATCCCATTATCAAAAACATGTTACTGCCAAAAAGGAGAGGACTTAAAAAGGTGACTTGAATTACACGTTATGACAGCATTGTTCTGTTTGCTTGCAAGGTTAAAATATCAATGCAAGTATCTGCCAATGTGTTTACAGTGGTCCAAGTTTCTCCATACAACAGGGGCACTTGCAAGTTTTGAACTGAACTCGGGGGCACGCTGTGATGCCGGATAAGGCCCCCGGGCCGCCAGTTGGATACAATGGCCTTGCTTTACAACAATTGATCCTAAAAGCAGAGTAACTCTACTTTGAAGATCCTAAGAAACATGTACTGTACGCTTTAATCCTTCATCTAAACATGTTTTAAGCAGCATATCATGTTGTGTTATTGTAACTATTTCATTGTATCATCTTTTCTTGTTGCCGCCTTCAAACCGCAGTTTGTCCTGATATCAATTTTAGCAGCGAGCAGCATACCATGCATGGTCTTGTTTAAAGCTGATCAACATACATGGAAAATGCGTCGAGATGCCAAGCGATTGCTGCATGAAAACAGCTAGTTGTATGGAAGCAACAGACAATCCTAGTTGTTATCCACCTGCTGGCTTCTTTACACGTTGGGTGACAGGAAAAAGCCCAACTAAGTGGATAAAACAGGGCCACGTTTGAGCTACGTCACACAGCGACTAAAACGGTGCGTGTAAATGTGCTGCATTTGTGTGTTTTCAGTACATGGATGGCTACAGCGAGAGGACGAGCAGGATGGTTATGAGCCACGATTGTCCTGAGGACACAGTGGCAAGTCCAAAGGTCGCTCTTTTTCGACTACTTCTGCTGCTGCTGTGGTCGTCTGATTCTGGGCCCATCATTAACCAGCTTTTAACTGCAGGCTGGTGAGTACAATTTAACAAGCCAGGCGTTGGGTCGAAGGCACACACACACACCCATAATGTAATCTCCACCCTCCAATATCCGGACCGTTAAAGCTCTATTTATTAACCAATGAAAAAGTCATGTGATACTTGAACTGCACTTGGTCACCTTTGTCAAGCTGTACCATCAATTTGTTTTTGTCTTCTTTGCGAGCACACACACACACACACACACACGCACGCACGCACGCACACACACACACACACACACACACACACACACACACACACACACACACACACACACAACTAAGATGCTGGGCAAGTTTATAGATTTACACACATTTATATATCTATCTGTCAATCCATCTATCTACAGGATATTCCTCTTACAACTAATGAAACAGATAAAGTGTTTGTTTTTGGTCAAAGGTCTGTTCCAAGCTTTATCGCTCTACGTATCTCTATCTATCTCTCCATCTATCTTTTTTATTGCTATCGCTATCAGTCTGTCCATCCATCAATCATTCCATCTAATTGCTGGTGAGCCATGTACTAGTACTTTATAAAAATTATATTTTGTTACCATAACACACGTTTCATGTGACTTAATTCTGTCCGAACCAGTTACACACTGCTATGCTTAACGTAAGACACTTCTAGCCATTCTACTTCTCAGTGATTTGAGTAATGTAAGTGAAGTATACAGGGAAAGTGAAAATATACAATACAGAAAATTCACACAACACAACATAAGACCAATGCAGCAGAATGATGAAAATATAATATTTTTTCTTTAAATCAGTCGAAATTTCAACACAATAGTGTGCATAACACTAAGAAAATAAATTACACTCACAAAAAAAGAAAATATTGGGGGAAAACTGCCAAAAATAAAAAATAAAATCCAGCAAGAAAAATAAAGAAGACAGGTGACCTCTGTTGCCTTTTGGTGGTGCTTGAACCTGATTGGTGAGTCTGCAATTAAGCAAATATGTGTTGGTGCACCTGAGTGTTGTGTTTAACCAATTGGCCAGTGAGTGTGCTCGTGTGAGAGTCGTGCTTTAGAATTTGCAAGGAGGTGACCTCATGATATGTATCTGTGGCTAATGTATACACGTGTTTAGTGTTCTGCAATTCACTGTGGGCGGTGGTTTGCAAAAAGTGTGAAGCTGACATTGTGCTTGTATAAACCCTGTTTCCATATGAGTTGGGAAATTGTGTTAGATGTAAATATAAACGGAATACAATGATTTGCAAATCCTTTTCAACCCATATTCTGTTGAATATGCTACAAAGACAACATATTTGACAACATTTTTTTATGTTTTTTGCAAATAATCATTAACTTTATAATTTGATCCCAGAAACACGTGACAAAGAAGTTGGGAAAGGTGGCAATAAATACTGATATAAGTTGAGGAATGGTCATCAAACACTTATTTGGAACATCCCACAGGTGTGCAGGCTAATTGGGAACAGGTGGGTATAAAAACAGCTTCCCAAAAAATGCTCAGTCTTTCACAAGAGAGGATGCAAATAGTCAAATAAAGGCCTACTGAAACCCACTACTACCGACCACGCAGTCTGATAGTTTATACATCAGTGAGGAAATCTTAACATTGCAACACATGCCAATACAGCCGGTTTAGTTTACTAAATTGCAATTTTAAATTTCGCTTAGAAGTATCCTGCTAATACGTCGCGGTATGGTGACGCGTGCGCGTGACGTCACACATTGTAGAAGACCTTTTGTTCCAGCACCGTTCACAGCTATAAGTGGTCTGTTTTTATTGCATAATTCCACAGTATTATGGACATCTGTGTTGCTGCATCTTTTGCAATTTGTTCAATGAATTATGGAGATGTCAAAGAAGAAAGCTGTAGGTGGGAAGCGGTGTATTGCGGCCGCCTTTAGCAACACAAACACAGCCGGTGTTTCATTCTTTACATTCCTGAAAGATGACGGTGAAGCTTTACTATGGAACAGAGCGGTCAAGCGAACAAGGTTTACTACCACATGTCAACCGGCATGTTTCAGTGAGAAAATTGTGGTAATAAGTCGGCTCTAACCGGACACATGAGCGGAGAGCTTGAGTCATTCCTCCTGCACCTGTCAAAGAGGCAGCTGCGGACTCTCTTGCCTCCTCCCACCGGCCGCCCCCGACCGTCGGATGCTTACACCGTGGAGGAGAAACGTGGCTTCCTTCGGAGACACTGGCGGTCACCACACCCGTGGCCACACCCCTCCGTCTTTTTTCCCCCCTGCTGTGCCAAATTCCGTTGACAAAAGTACCAGGTTTACGCCACTTTCTTGCTGCACACTATTGCTATTGGATTGGACCACACACACAAAGTACAGTGTATTATGTAGCGATCATTTCGAAAGAACGTGTTTCGAAGAGGGTCCCTTGCGAAGGGCAGAGATGGCATCGCCACCACCCGTCGACTGGTGCTGAAGAACGGTGCGGGGCCGACCTTCAGGTTCTACAGGTACGACCATAAAATCTCACTAAAACACTAGTAACACAATAAGCAGATAAGGGATTTTCCAGAATTATCCTAGTAAATGTGTCTAATAACATCTGAATCGCTCCCACTATATAGTCTTTTTTTCCTCTAGTCCTTCACTCTCACTTTCCTCATCCACAAATCTTTCATCCTCGCTCAAATAATGGGGAAATTGTCACTTTCTCGGTCCGAATCGCTCTCGCTGCTGGTGGCCATGATTGTAAACAATGTGAGGATGTGAGGGGCTCCACACCCCGTGACCTCATGCGCACATCGTCTGCTACTTCCGGCACAGGCAAGGCTTTTTTATTAGCAACCAAAAGTTGCAAAATTTATCGTCGATATTCTCTACTAAATCCTTTCAGCAAAAATATTGGAAATATTGCGAAATGATCAAGTATGATACATAGAATGGACCTGCTATCCCCGTTCAAATAAGACAATCTAATTTCAGTAGGCCTTTAAGAACTATGTTTCTCAGAGTGAAATTGCAAGAAATTTAGGGATTTCAACATCAACGGTCCATAATATCATCAAAAGGTTCAGAGAGTCTGGAGAAATCACTCCACATAAGCGGCAAGGCCGGAAACCAACATTGAGTGGCCGTGACCTTCGATCCCTCAGACGGCACTGTATCAAAAACCAACATCAATCTCTAAAGGATATCACCACATGGGCTCAGTAACACTTCAGAAAACCACTGTCACTAAAGACAGTTCATCGCTACATCTGTAAGTGCAAGTTCGTGTCGAATATTAGGGGAAGCGAACGTTAGGGGAATATTAGGGGAAGCGAACCATCCAGACTGTTATCGACTCAAAGTTCAAAAGCCAGCAACTGTGTTGGTATGGGGGTGCATTAGTGCCCAAGGCATGGGTAACTTACACATCTGTGAAGGCACCATTAATGCTGAAAGGTACATACAGGTTTTGGAACAACATATGCTGCCATCTAAGCGCCGTCTTTTTCATGGACGTTCCTGCTTATTTCAGCAAGACAATGCCAAGCCACATTCAGCACGTGTTACAACAGCGTGGCTTCGTAAAAAAAACTTTCCTGGCCCGCCTGCAGTCCAGACCTGTCTCCCATAGAAAATGTGTGACCCATTATGAAGCGTAAAATACGACAGCGGAGACCCTGGACTGTTGAATGACTGAGGCTCTACATAAAACAAGAATGGGAAAGAATTCCACTTTCAAAGCTTCAACAATTAGTTCCCTCAGTTCCCAAATCAATCAATCAATCAATCAATGTTTACTTATATAGCCCTAAATCACTAGTGTCTCAAAGGGCTGCACAAACCACCACGACATCCTCGGTAGGCCCACATAAGGGCAAGGAAAACTCACACCCAGTGGGACATCGGTGACAATAATGATCCAGTGGGACGTCTGTGACAATAATGATTATGAGAACCTTAGAGAGGAGGAAAGCAATGGATGTCGAGCGGGTCTAACATGATACTGTGAAAGTTCAATCCACAATGGATCCAACACAGTCGCGAGAGTCCAGTCCAAAGCGGGTCCAACTCAGCAGCGAGAGTCCCGTTCACAGCGGAGCCAGCAGGAAACCATCCCAAGCGGAGGCGGATCAGCAGCGCAGAGATGTCGAGGCGGATCAGCAGCGCAGAGATGTCCCCAGCCGATACACAGGCAAGCAGTACATGGCCACCGGATCGGACCGGACCCCCTCCACAGGGGAGAGTGGGACATAGAAGAAAAAGAAAAGAAACAGCAGATCAACTGGTCTAAAAAGGGAATCTATTTAAAGGCTAGAGTATACAAATGAGTTTTAAGGTGAGACTTAAATGCTTCTACTGAGGTGGCATCTCGAACTGTTACCGGGAGGGCATTCCAGAGTACTGGAGCCCGAACAGAAAACGCTCTATAGCCCGCAGACTTTTTTTGGGCTTTGGGAATCACTAACAAGCCGGAGTCCTTTGAACGCAGATTTCTTGCCGGGACATATGGTACAATACAATCGGCAAGATAGGATGGAGCTAGACCGTGTAGTATTTTATACGTAAGTAGTAAAACCTTAAAGTCACATCTTAAGTGCACAGGAAGCCAGTGCAGGTGAGCCAGTACAGGCGTAATGTGATCAAACTTTCTTGTTCTTGTCAAAAGTCTAGCAGCCGCATTTTGTACCAACTGTAATCTTTTAATGCTAGACACGGGGAGACCCGAAAATAATACGTTACAGTAGTCGAGGCGAGACGTAACAAACGCATGGATAATGATCTCAGCGTCTTTAGTGGACAGAATGGAGCGAATTTTAGCGATATTACGGAGATGAAAGAAGGCCGTTTTAGTAACGCTTTTAATGTGTGCCTCAAAGGAGAGAGTTGGGTCGAAGATAATACCCAGATTCTTTACCGTGTCGCCTTGTTTAATTGTTTGGTTGTCAAATGTTAGAGTTGTATTATTAAATAGAGTTCGGTGTCTAGCAGGACCGATAATCAGCATTTCCGTTTTTTTGGCGTTGAGTTGCAAAAAGTTAGCGGACATCCATTGTTTAATTTCATTAAGACACGCCTCCAGCTGACTACAATCCGGCGTGTTGGTCAGGTTTAGGGGCATGTAGAGTTGGGTGTCATCAGCATAACAGTGAAAGCTAACACCGTATTTGCGTATGATGTCACCTAGCGGCAGCATGTAGATGCTGAAGAGTGCAGGGCCAAGGACCGAACCCTGGGGAACTCCACACGTTACCTTAACGTAGTCCGAGGTCACATTGTTATGGGAGACACACTGCATCCTATCAGTAAGATAAGAGTTAAACCAAGACAGGGCTAAGTCTGACATACCAATTCGTGTTTTGATACGTTCTAATAAAATATTATGATCGACGGTATCGAAAGCAGCGCTAAGATCGAGGAGCAGCAACATAGATGACGCATCAGAATCCATCGTTAGCAATAGATCATTAGTCATTTTTGCGAGGGCTGTCTCCGTCGAGTGATTTGCCCTGAAACCGGATTGAAAGGTTTCACATAGATTGTTAGACGCTAAGTGTTCATTTAACTGCTCCGCAACAATTTTTTCGAGGATTTTTGAAATAAAGGGAAGGTGAGACACCGGTCGGTAGTTTACCATGAGGTCAGGATCGAGGTTAGGTCTTTTAAGAAGAGGATGAATAACCGCTTTTTTGAATGCTAGGGGAACAGTGCCCGAGGAAAGTGATAAGTTTATAATATTTAGCACTGATGGACCTAATAATACAAAGAGCTCCTTGATCAGTTTCCCAGGAAGAGGGTCAAGTAAACATGTTGTTTGTTTTATTCCATTTACACGTTGTAACAATTCCTCTAATGTTATTTCCTCAAAACGAGAGAAACTATTTTGGAGGGCAGTATCCGCCGTATATACAATCGTGTCAGTGTTAATAGAACCCCGTTGTAGCTGGGACGCATTGTCTTTAATCTCCTTTCTAATGACTTCAATTTTCTTACTAAAGAATTGCATAAAGTCATCAGCTGAGTGGGTGGAGCTACTGGAAGGAGTCCCTTGTTGGGTTAGCGATGCTACCGTACTAAACAAAAATTTAGGATCGTTTTTATTACGGTGGATGAGATTTGAGTAATAATTAGCTTTAGCTAAGGTAAGCATGCGTTTATAAGTTATTAAACCATCACTAAATGCTTGATGGTGCACCTCAAGTTTAGTCGTGCGCCATTTGCGTTCCAGCTTTCTGCATAATAATTTCTGAGCTCTAGTTTCTTCTGTAAACCACGGGGTGCGCTTTTTTGGAGCCTTTTTTAACTTTAGCGGTGCTATGTTATCAATGGTTTCGCGCAGGGCGTCGTTAAAGTTGTTAGTGAGGTTATCAATAGAGCCCACATACTTTGGGAATGGTGCCATTACCGAGGGCAGTAGGTCAGCAAGAGTTGTCGTTGTGGCCGTATTAATGTTGCGGCTGCTATAGCAGTTATTATTATTATTAGTTTGACGAACATGCGTCTGAACCTCGAATTTTATAAGGTAATGATCGGACAATACTTTAGTATACGGGAGTATCGTAACTTTGGAAGCGGTGATACCCCTGACAAGCACTAGGTCTATCGTATTACCGTTGCGATGCGTGGGTTCATTTATTATTTGTGTGAGACCACAGCTATCAATTATAGTCTGGAGCGCTACGCTCGGTGGGTCCGATGGGGTATTCATATGGATATTAAAGTCCCCCATTATGATTATATTATCGGCGTGTGTCACTAGATCAGCAACGAACTCTGAGAATACATTGATAAAGTCCGAACAGGGCCCTGGGGGGCGGTAGATAACAGCCAGGTGTAGAGGCAGCGGTGTGACAGACCTCATAGTAAGCACCTCAAACGATTTATATTTATTATTTATGTTAGGACTAAGGTTAAAGTTTTCGTTGTATATTAGTGCGACCCCCCCACCCCTTTTAAGCGGACGGGCAATATGCGCATGTGTAAAGTTAGGAGGACATGCCTCATTTAGCGCAAAAAAGTCGTTTGGTTTAAGCCAGGTTTCACTGAGACCGATGACGTTAAGATTGTTGTCTCTGATGATATCATTAACTAACACCGTTTTGGGAGACAATGATCTTATGTTTAAAAAACCTATATTATAGGTAGTGGGCTGTTTTAGGGAATTTTTGATCAAATTATCCGTAGTAGCAATATTAATAATGTTGTGTTTATTATGCCCAGTGCATTCAGTATAATTACGACCATATCTAGGAATTGATACGACGGGAATGTTCCGATTGTTTGATTGTTGCTTTGATAAACTGCACGCATCATGGTTAGTCTCCTCAGTAACGGGGATTTTCCGATTGTTTGTTTGTTGCTTTGATAAACTGCACGCATCATAGTTAGCCACCTCAGTAAGACACATGTCCAACTCTGAAACACTCAAAGCAGAAAAAACTTGTTCAAATTTAACTGACTCCTTACCCAGACCAGTAGTCTCGCATCCTTTATTTAAATCCGTCTTCAGGGTGGAGGGAAGTGGTGTTCTGTGGGGATTAGCCTTCTGCTTTGTTTTTAGCCCCGCTCGACATCCGCGTTTCCGATCACACCGCTGGCGTCTGCTCCGTAGACGGCCCCCGCTGCTACTAGACTCCGCTGCTTCACAGGCCGCTGGATGTAGCCGCCGACGTATCCCCATGCTAGTTAGCATGTTTAGCACGCCCGCGTCTATCAGTCCAAAACGGCCCGATATGTCCATATCCAGAAGTGTCTGGCGGTCGTACGTGATCACGGAGTGACCACGATGCGAGCCAGCCATGAAGTCTGCAGAACTGTCCGGCATTTCCGCCAAATGTTCCATCTTTAGCAAGAGCACCGCAGTGTCGCAGCCCGTCCGGGCGCCGCCATCTTGCCATCAAATGTTTTTTGAGTGTTGTTAAAAGAAAAGGTGATGTAACACAGTGGTGAACATGCCCTTTCCCAACTACTTTGGCACGTGTTGCAGCCATGAAATTCTAAGTTAATTATTATTTGCAAAAAAAAAAAAAAGTTTATGAGTTTGAACATCAAATATCTTGTCTTTGTAGTGCATTCAATTGAATATGGGTTGAAAATGATTTGCAAATCATTGTATTCCGTTTATATTTACATCTAACACAATTTCCCAACTCATATGGAAACGGGGTTTGTAGTTGTGTGAATCTGGTTCGTTGTTTTTCTCCATGAGTCTAAGGATTTGATAATTGTGTAAGACTTTTGAAATTAGTGTTTACGCAATTTAAAATTGAACTGTAAGGAAATCTCAATAAAAATGACCATCCAAACAACATTTTGCCTTAGCCGCAGGTGCTTACTGTTCCTCCTGCCTAAACGCAGCCATTATTTGCAGGACAGGCAGACGATCAGGAGCACCAAAACAAGCTCGCTATTTAGCTAACCATCTCGCCAGCTTACCTGTCATTGCCTGGGTTCGCTCTCCAAGCGACGACTTTGACAGCTGTTCACTTTGCTGCTAATCATATTTGGATGGTTGCAATCCAATCACTGTTAGTTCCAAACCAGTTGTACTTGTAGAGTATTTATCAGTAGCCAGCAATAAGGTTTATTTATTACATGACAAATGTAAACAGAGGTCACAACATAGGAAGCATATTAACGGAGTTGGTGTGGCTACAGGATACAGTTGGCAAATGGGAAAGTTCTTTGCATGCATGTTGTACAATTTTACATTACATTTTCAATGATAATGTTTGTAAATTATCTAGTAAAAATAATTTTAAAAAAAATACATGGACATGAAAAGTGTCAAAACGCCAATCAAGAGAAATTAGTAGATGATAATTAATCTAAAGGTAAACTATAGTGTAGAAATGCACTCAATTGCAGGAAATGTGGTCTTGTTTTTCAAATGTTTCTTTTGAAGTTGGCGTGGCAGCAACATGTTCCTCCTTTTTTTTCTAAACTTTCTTCTTTTTTCCTTAAACGGTGCTCACATCTCTGTATTTAATACTGAACAGTGATTCAAGAGCAGAATTGTGTGTAAATGTTGTATTTTCTTTGGGCATCTGGTTCCACAATTCTGCCTAGCAACAAGTGGCCCTGCAAAAATGTGACGTGACCAGGTGAACTAATTCGACCATTTTTATTTATGTACATTGCTGCATAACCATAATGAAATTAGCATGAAGCATAGGGAAAGTAGTGGACTTTCTGCTGTGTTGCCTACTTTTACGTGGTTGAAATAATGAAAATAAAAAAGCCCTCTGACTGTATATTTAATTCATCCTGACAAGTTGAATTGAATTTTAACAAAGCAGAGGTCACGAACAGGACACAGTGAGGCCGCACAAGTTGCTCACTTTGAGCGGGGCAAAGAAAAAGAAAGGACAACGTCAGGAGCAATTGTGTTGACAAAACAAAGATGCACACAGCTTTAAAGTCAGAAACAGGAGTGGATATGATGGGCAAAAAAAGAAAATAAAAATTGCTTGAGCCAGTTTGCCGCACTGCTAACATTTCTTGGGATGATGCCTTTTCCCACAGTGGACATTTTTGTCACAGCTGCAAAACCACAGGTGTAAGCCATAAAGTGGACGGTGGCTGAATTCCATTTCTTGCCTTAATTTGCTTTCAGGGTACAGCGTACACGTGCAGTGCCTCTGTCCGGGCGTGAACCAGAGTGGCGTTGCGGGGACAAATTAGTCACTTACAAAGAATTTTCAAATTTGATATCAAGTTTTGCAACACATAATTTACACTTAAATATAGAGAGGACGCACTGTTTTACAACATTGAAAAACACTGGCGATTTCAATTTTGTACAGATATGTAAAACTACCCAGACTTTAAAAAAACTAAACATTTTTATAATCGACACGGCGCACAAAAACGCTGTGGCAACTTTTCTTACAATACCCCACAACAAATACCCAGTAAGGTCAGACAAAGCAGAAAATTTTGGGGAAAAACTGCTAACATATTTGTGATGACAGCCATAGAATCAACTTGAACAGCTCGTTGCATCGAAGTAAGATCTAGAAAAGCTCTCAGACTGTGTAGACCTTCACCATGTTCCATCTCCCATTAGTAGGGATGGCTACCGAATTTGGTATCTGTTTGGAATTGACCGAACTCCGCCAGTCCTACCAGGCACCGCTTCATGGATAATCCAACGGTGTCATCTTACCGTTACATTGGTTGCGCGTGCTTGCAGACTTTGGCACTGGCGATCACTCCAGCAGCACTGAGCATGGACTCAACCAAAGTACCTGGAGGTGATGTTGCAATTTTCACTGCCAACAAAGTAATTGACTCAAAAAAAAACGCTACAGCGTAAAGTAAGGTTCCCTTTTCCAAAAAATGTGCTAACTTGATGCTAAAATAAATAGGCTTTACTGTTGCCATGCTACTGATTAGCATTAGTGATTTGACTTGGCGATTTCAACACCTCCAAATTTGTTTATGAAAACTACTACCAAGATGCATGTTACAATCAAACATTAAGTATTAAGTAAAATACTTACAGTATTAACATTTTACAGGTCGCAAAAAAAAACAAAAAAAAAAAAACTACACACTGCTGCCATTTAACGCCATGGACTTGCAAATGTAATTGTGACTTAATGTCAAGCTTGCAAATTATAGTACAATGGTATTAAAGCAATAAATAACAAATGGGCAGCAGTTACCATAATCAACACATCTTTTAAAGTTGCAATATAAATTTAGATTTTGTTAGAAAAACTTACTTACCAAAAAAATTGGTACAGTTGAGTACGGGTATTGATTCCCAGGTACCAGGAATTGGTATCATATTGGTTCAAATGTCACCAGTACTCATTCCTACCCATTAAAAAATAATATTTTTTAAAATCCCTGAATCCAGACGATGATCCGGATCACCCTCCAAATGTAATCCATCCATGCATCCAGTTTCTACCTCTTGTCCCTTTTGGGGTCGCGGAGGGTGCTGGAGCCTAGTTCAGCTGAATTTTGGGCAGAAGGCGGGGTACACCCTGGACAAGTCGCCACCTCATCACTTATTGAACTTCCGGCATTTCCGGAAAGTGTGCCCGTAAGCTTTTAAGACATCTTTAGGTAATGAAAAAAAAAAATGAGTAAACCCTCTTGTCAGTCTTCTTCTCTCTTTGTCTATGGGAGTAAAGGTTCCGACGCCAGCATACACACAGAAGTTGAAGCTTGTAACTTAAACGTAAGGTAGAAGTAAAAATGATCCGTAACACCACAAAAATCTATTTACTTGGTCCTTATCTCGCTTTTAATAAAAACTTGATAAATATTTGCACACAACTAACTAACGAGCAGTCTGATTGGACTATCAACCTTGAAGTCGAATCGACAGATATTAACTTCTAATTGGGATTTTTTTTTTTTGTCAAATCCAATCTTTTTAGTGTCCGTTCACCAAAAAAAAAAGATTTCCTATATGAATGCCATCCGACCAGCATGCCAACATGATGTCATGACGTCGCACAGGCTGCAGTGTTTGCGGAAGTAAAAATGGCTTCAGCTGTAGTCATCTCAGTTCTGGCACATTTGTGGCAGTTTCAAGGATTTTGTGTAATCAATGTCAACATTTCCTTTACTGAATTTTTGCTTGTAGTAGATTAAGAAGGAAGAGGATAAGTATTTTTGGCAGTTTTATGTGACTCAATGCTTCGATGTCTGCTTGAAGATTGGATGGAAAAAGTTTCACGTGAGTTCCTTCTACTTATTATTTTTGCCATTGTCCGTTGTCAATTATGAATTTTGTAACCATCTATTTTGGTGAATAATTATGGCGCTTATCGCTTTTTGATGATGTTCTGGTCGGATTAATGTAACCGGAGCACGGGAGCGTTTACATTCAGGACGCATCGCCTAGATATACAATTTATTTTTACATATGAAGGAGGCCTGGGTCTGACATGAAAAATTCGGAATTGCACTGTTCAGATGAAATTAAAAAATCTGATACAGGTCGCATATACACCTGCAGGCAAAAAAATCTGAATTTATCTGCAGTGTGAACAAGGCGTATGTGGAAATAAATCAAATATAAATGCTACTGTCCCATTTATTTGAACCAAAAAGCAATAAGCGCCATAATTATTCGCCAAAGTAGACTGTTATGAATTAAGTAGTTGACAACGGAGCAGAAAACAGGTAAGAAAAAAATGTTTTAGGAACTCACGTGAAAGTTCCACCACTCCTGCTCCAACTGCTCTCCCGCAGACAACAAAGCAAATCATCGCAGTCAAAACACTTGTCCTTGTCCGTCTTAATCTTCTACACGCAATAATTTGGTTCAGAAATAGTGGCCTTAAATTGCACAAAATCCTTGAAATTGCCACAACGGTGCAAGTACTCAGACCAACTAGAACTAAAACTATTTTTACCATCGTAAAATCTGCAGTGCGTGCAACGTCATGTCCGCATGCGGGTCAGATTGCATTCACGTTATAAATAGCTTCTTTTTTTTTTTTTTATGTGAATGCACACTAAAAAGATCTGATTTGACAAAAAAAAACCTAATTGGACATCCGACCCTGCATTGTGAGCGTAGCCTTATACTCCAGAATACCAGGTTCAGCAGTAAAAACCTCATAAAAGGCAAGTGATGCATGAAAACATTCATATTTGAAACACTTTATCCAAGGAGGACCCATCAAATGAGCCGACTGTCACTTCCTACTTTTCTTGACTTTTCCCTCTCTGGTTTTACCCTTCACATCTGTCTGTCTATTCCCTTGATATCAGGAGAGGACCAGATGCCGGTCTTAGGGAGCCTCAAATTCCCTGCCATGCCGTGCGCAGACAACATATTGGTTCATAATTAATCACATTAGAGGTCTTATCAAGAACCCTGGGTCTGTCTGTGAGTGCCGACAGACACGTAGTTGGCTCGAGGAGCCCCACCATGATGGGAAGGACGCGAGCGATTAAGATTTGTGGCGGTAATGAGTCCAGAGACTTGACAGGAAACGCTCGCGTGTTGCGAAGATAATCACTCTGAGGCTCAAGTCAAAAAGTGAATTGGACGATGCGATTTTGAGAAGTTGTGGTTGCGTTAGTGGTCAGTTAATTACAATAACTGAAATATGCCAATCAATAAAAAGCCACTGCGTGTCGTCTGGTGGGCTATTAGAGAGCATTTATTTGATTAAACCCCCCATTAGTGGGCGCCGTTTGCCCTCAGAAGAGCCTTTGTGTTGTCAGTGACCATCAGTGTTGGAACCTAGCCAAAACAACTTCCAGTTAATATTTACTTTAGCAGTTGCTTTACTGTAAACGAGGTGTCCGATTCTGATCTTTAATCGTCAGTAGGCATTAATTATTTTTGTTGTATATTTACAAGCACTCCTCGGGGAGTCTTTGCTTAGCCAGTTTGCTTCCTGTCCCACCCTGCCGGACATCAAATGTAGTTTATACGAGGTGAGTAAATGGACTTATTTATCAAGTGAGCAGGCTTCCGTAATGGAGCTGATTAATGGCTGCTTATTAACTAAAGCGCCGTTGTCCAATGCCCTGAGGGCTTGGCATGATTCTAGAGGGCCAGAGCCGATTTATAATGACCTATTTTAGCAACGCCTGTGATTGAGCACCATTAAAGTCAGGCTTTGGATAGCTTCAGTGGCGACAAACATAAATGCTAGCGAGTCCCCAGGGGCGCCCTGACTCCCGCCGTCTTTGTTATTGAAATAAAAGGACGTATTTGTGGAGAGTTTGGTTTCTCAAGGGAGCAACATTTATCAGAGTTCTGCTCAAACCCTGATCTTGTCAGCAGTTAGGATGAGATATCCACTGGGAATGCAGGCTGCCACTAATGTGAATTAACGTGTGCATCTGTGTATGTCAATATGTACACCACATGTTAATGTGAGGCAACTGCAACTCCAGACACTGCCTGGGCAATAGCATTAGCATGCTAATCTCCGACCTGGTAACTGCATGCTAACACGGTTAGTTGTGCCCAGCTAGGGTTTCCAACCATCCCTAGAAAAGCGGAACGTCTCTTATTTAGAAACAAAAGTACGCATCCGGTTTTGTGCCTAATAGGGATGCACTACGTCACGTAATACCGTGAGGATTGGGCAACAGGGGGTAGTGCGGTTCAAACGGTAGAGATGTCGCCCAGAAAAACTTGAATCAAATCCAGCTTCCACCATCCAAGTCACTGCGGTTGTGTCCTTGTGCAAGACACTTTACCCGCTTTGCTCCCAGTATCAATTCAAACTAAATGTTTGGTGGTGGTCAGAGAGGGTGTTAGCCCAAATTGGAAGCTAGTCAGTCTGCTCCAAGGGGAGCAGTGGCTACAAATGTAGCTTACCACCACCAATTGTGATTATGGAGTGACTGAATGATGATTTCTCAGTTCTCATTGTAAAAAGTATTTGAGTGTGTAGTAAAACAGTATATAAATTTAATCCATTAGTATTGTTATTATTATTATTGTTATAATAAAAATACAATAGTTTGTCAAATTTCAATGACAAACTTATTCCCAGCCCTTTCCTGGTTTGTCACCAGTGAGAATAAAATAGCAGACTTCAGAATTTAGTCCGTCGTGGTGTGATGGATCATATAGAGAGCAGTGTTTCTTGTGATTAACATATGGTTTCATACATTTTGACAATGTTGTAAATTGTAAGTAGTTTAGATATAATAATTGAATACCATTAATATCAACAGTATGATTAGTAATTCAGTGTTAATATTTGCGTGGGCCGCTCTGTACTGGAATATTTGGACCCACAGGTCAAAAAGTTGAAGAACCCCTGATAAAGAGCACATATACACTACATTAGTACAATGGTCCTACAGGATATGAATTTCTGTGACGCAGCTCGTAACTCGAAAAACCTGTATTACAAAATTACTTAAAATACATTTTGTAGTTTTTTCCACCATTGCAGTTGCTCACAATGAAAGTCCATTGAACGCAACACTCCATAAGTAGATTTTTGACTTGCATGCTTTCATTCACGGTTTGCCTCTGTCCATTTGTCTCCTTCAACAGGAAAGACTCCTCATCCTCTCTAATGTTTGGAGTCCGTTCCCTCCTCTCTCCTCCCCTCCTATCCCACCCTCCATCTCTCCTCGGGCCCTGATGTTCTCCCCGGCTCCTCTGGGGACGGCAGTAATAATTATTATGTAAATAAATACGCCTGCTGTAATCACATTCGTGCCACTGATCCAATTAGAAAGCTGATAGCAGCCGGCTGATTGCGCGGCATGGCGGCTGGTGGTCAGGGCCCGTTGTGTCTCTTGTCCATGTGTGTTTGTGTGTGTGTTGTGTGACTGGCCAACACAGCTAAAGCCACATTAGCGAGCTGCTGTAATGAGAGCCGTTTGGTGCCACGCTGCATGCAGTCATGCACTGGAAATAATGCTCTTTGACCGGGATCTTGCATGTCTGCCAAACCTTGTGGTCTGCTCTCTGGGGTTGTCTGTCACTCAAGCACACATTGAGTTTGTGTGTGTGTGTGTGTGTGTGGGTGGGTGTGCTATCATGATCCCTGGCTCTGGATCACTTTCACCGTGCATCATCTTATCGGCAATTACAGCCTTGTTGTGATTCCCACCAGCTTTTATGACGTTCCGCCGAGACCATCACCAGTCTACCTCCATTCAAACGGTTCTGTTTAGTCTTATCGCAACACAACAATCCCTCAATGTACCTTTTCTGACGCTAGTTTATTTCTTTGGGGTCGCACTTCAACTGCTCTTAAAAACATACAGTAGATGAGCTGCTCCATTTTCCACAACTATGTCACAGTGTCCAAGCCATCGGTGTCAAACATACAGCCTGCGAACAGGTTTTATCCGGCCCATGAGATGTTTGCTAAGTATAAAATTGAGCTGACATTTTTGGAATGAAAGAGACTGCAGTGTTTCCCCCAGAAAACTTGTTAGTTACGGTGGTGTCTCTTCGGCGGACAGACTGGGTATGGGGTTGGGTGGGTGTATGGATCGGTGTAACTCGGCCTGTCGCCATCACGTCTCCACCTCGTCGCTGCCATCACAGCCTGGGGGGGCAATAGACTACAGACTTCGTCGCATGAAGAAGCCTACAATTTTTGGTTGTTTTCCACTCCATTTGCTGAATGGCGATATAAGATATATATCTCGATATTTGTTCCCGTAAAGTAAAAACAAAACAGTCCTAGTTAGCTGAGATACCAAGTATGCCATTATTATGACTTAGTACGTCAATATTTTGACTGAGTAATTTACTAAATCAAAATAATGACTTACTAAGTCAAATTAATGACTTACTCTAAGTGTTTGCGATAAGCGTTTGAAAAAAAGAGTTAAAAATGGAGCCACATGCTGACATATTTTCAACTCATCATGCTTAATTTACTACAGCATTTGGGAGCCTTAGTTGATTTTTATTATGCAAATGTCATATTTTTATCAACGTGTGGTAGCAGGGACCCTGCCATTCAAATAACTAGGCTGCTACATTACTAATGATTCATGCAACTATCGCAGAAAAAATAGTACACTAGAAATAGGAGAGACTATTCATCCCTGAACACCATGGAGTAAATGTAAGCTTTATGATGGAGTTACATTATTATATCAACTGTCAGAGACAGCTTCAGGAAACTCTTCATTTAACATAATATCGGTTTTTGTTGCTTCAACACAGCTCAATCAACACAGAAAAAGGTCGTTAACTGTAGGTCAATAATGCTTGTCTTTCTCTCAGACAGACAGGGCTTTGCTGTCCGTAACACACACACACACGTACTGCAAAATGACCTAACATTACGCTAAAAGCTAATTAGCCTTCACCTCAAGAACTGCGAGTGAGTTGAGCTGCCGCTTTTGTTTTTAGAATGTCAACTGGCTAATAGTGATGTTGCTAGTAGTTGACTGGGAAGTGTTTATTATAATTTGGGGAGAGTCTGCTGCCTTATGCTTACCTACTAAACACCTTTCTGCTCACCCCACCACAAGAGCACTGACTCCATGCGCTTTGAATACGCACTGCTGATTGGCTGTTACATGCGCTCTGAATACGCACTGCTGATTGGCTGCTAGGTGTGCTCTGAATACACACTGCTGAGTGGCTGTTACCGCTCTACGTGTAACCAATCAGATGGTTCTGTGGGTGGGACAATGCTGGGTGCTGCAGTGATGAACAGGCAAAGGCAGAACTAAGCGGAGCATCTTGTTAAGACTTTAGATTAGGCGGTGGATCTTTGTTGTTAAGGCGGCCACCCTAACAACAAACCAATGTGGGAAACCCTGGACCGTGTCGACTGTTTGTTGCAACAACAATTCTTTGTATCCCCTGCTGCTAAAACGCATGACTTCTGAGGGGCAACACTTCTATGTTTGGGCACTATGTACAAAACCCAAAACCAGTGAAGTTTGTACGTTGTGTAATTCCTAAATAAAAACAGAATACAATGATTTGCAAATCCTTTTCAACTTATATTCAATTGAATAGACTGCAAAGACAAGATATTTAATGTTCCAACTGAGAAACGTACTTTTTTTTGGCGAATAATCATTAACTTAGAGTTTAATGGCAGCAACATATTGCAAAAAAAGTTGTCACAGGGGCATTTTTACCACTGTTTTACATGGCCTTTCCTTTTAACAACACTCAGTAAACGTTTGGGAACTGAGGAGACCAATTTTTGAAGCTTTTTAGGTGGAACTCTTTACCATTCTTGCTTGATGTACAGCTCAAGTTGTTCAGCAGTTCGGGGTTTCTGTTGTGGTATTTTAGACTTCATATTGCACCATACATTTTCAATGGGAGACAGGTCTGGACTGCAGGCAGGCCAGTTTAGTACCCGCACTCTTTTACTATGAAGTCTTGCTGTTGTAACACGTGGCTTGGCATTGTCTTGCTGAAATAAGCAGCGGTGTCCCTGATAATATTGCTTGGATGGCAACATATGTTGCTCCAAAACCTGCATGTACCTTTCAGCATTAATGGTGCCTTCACAGATGTGTAAGTTACCCATGCCTTGGGCACTAATACACCCCCATACTATCACAGATGCTGGCTTTTGAACAATCCGTATGGTTCTTTACATCTTTGGTCCGAAGGACACGACATCCACAGTTTCCAAAATCAATTTGAAATGAGGTCTCGTCAGACCACAGAACACTTTTCCACTTTCCATCAGTCCATCTTAGATGAGCTCGGGCCCAGCGAAGCCGGCAGCGTTTCTGGGTGTTTTTGATAAAAGGCTTTGGCTTTGCATAGTAGAGTTTTAACTTGCACTTACTGATGTAGCGACCAACTGTACAGTAGTTACTGACAGTGGTTTTCTTAAGTGTTCCTGAGCCTATGTGGTGATATCCTTTACACACAGATGTTGCTTTTTGATGCAGTACCGCTTGACAGATCGAAGATCCGTAATATCATCGCTTACGTGCAGTGATTCCTCCAGATTTTCAGAACCTTTTGATGATATTACGGACCGTAGATGGTGAAATCCCTAAATTTCTTGCAATAGCTTGTTGAGAAATGTCGTTCTTAAACAGTTGGAAAATTTGCTCAGGCATTTGTTCACAAAGTGGTGACCCTCACCCCATCATTTTTTGTGAATGACTGAGCATTTCAGGGAATCAGCTTTTACACCCAATTAGCCTGATCACCTGTGGGATATTCCAAATAAGTGTTTGATGAGCATTCCTCCACTCACTGTCTTTTTTGCCACTCGTGTCAGCTTTTTTGAAACATGTTGCAGGCATCCAATTCCGGTTTTGGGGTTTGTACCTACGCTCCTTATTAGTGATCGTTTACGAAATGCGGATTGTTGCTTTTGATAATCTTTACATTTCGTGTTGTACTTATGATTGGGGACACTTTTTCTGGGCGCACATAAATATGATGAAATAATATGTGTCCCCTTCTAACTTCATGTGTGATAATGAAATGAGTCCAAATTTTAAAGTTTTGTTGGAGATGATGCTACGTATGTATAGAATACACTAGATGATTTTAGTCCATCTGTTGGGAAAATGAGTAAATTACATTAATAAAATACTGTAATTTGATCTTGATATTATTATTATCCATTTTATTTTCAGATAGAATAAAAATGAACACCAATGTGAATATTTTCAAACTCTGCTTCACTCAATTCCACTTACATGACTAAGGAACATTATCCCATCATTAATTTAGAAAGTATAAATAACGATAAATGAAGATAAAATACTATTAATTGCAACGTGAAAGTGTAAAAAAGCAAAACATGATTTGTACATTGTCAGAATATGCTTATTCTATTTCTAAACAAAGAAAACTATCTGAAGTTGTCTTTATTTTTTAGTTATCATGCTATGATTTTACCAGTCCAGCCCACTTGGGAATAGATTTTCCTCCATGTGGCCGCTGGGATAAAATGAGTTTGACACGCATGGTCGAAACTGTTCGAATATTCTTAGTGTCCTTCAAAGGAATCCTTCAAGTCCCATTTTTGTGAAGATTACATGGCTACTGTATTTCATGACCACCCATATATCTTGAGAATCCCAAGAGCCGACTGTCATGCGGCCACGTTTCCCAAAGGAGTGGATCATGCGTGCTCTGCTATAAAATGTCACTGTCCACATACATTAAATTATATGCCAGTGATACAGTTGGACCGCCACAAATAGCGCTACCTGTCAGGTAGCGGTATGCATCATATCTTTGCTCCAAATTCACGTTACATGTAAAAAATTAAAGAGCCTCCCACGTCATGGATTTAACTTAAAAATCCTACACATGCTGTCACAAAAGCTGAAGTAATTTCCGCGGGAGCGAAGATTCAGACACCTCCACAAGCAGTGTGTCTGTAATAATACCGCGCTGAAAAGCGAGGTGTGGATGCAAGCAGAACAACATAACATGCATGCAGTTCTGCAGAATGGAGCCACTTTTTCGTCGCTTTGTAATACTTCGCTTTTATGGTGAAACACGTAAACCAGGGCTGTCCAAAGTGTGGTCTCTGGGACATTTGAAACCAGCGGTATTGAGCGAGAGAGCAACAAACTAGATTAAAATAGATCATAGAAAAGAAAAAAAATCAAGGGACTGTACTTTTAACAAACTGGACTGTGAAATTAATCCATACGGGCATGACCAGTAGACAGGATTTGGTCGACAAGTCCTGTATCTCAGCCGTTAACGGATTCAGTTTTTATACACGCAGAAATTTTAAGTTTTCACTTTATTCATTTCAATGTTTGAGATTTGCTTGCAAGCAATCTACAATGCTACATTTTTGTTTACAAAAGTATTTTTGTTCAAGCAGAGGTATTCAGTTCTTTGAAAATTATTGCATAAAAAGTACAATTTATAACTGGTCTAAAAATGACAAACGTAATTCTGCTAAGAATAAGATTGTCATTTTAGACAACTAGTTTTGATCAAAAAAATAAAAACTTGTTTTGAATTACCTCTGTCATTTGTATTCATTGGTTTCTTTAAATAGTAAGAAAAATTGGAAAAAATTGTAAATTTTATCATATGTTTATACTATTTTTAGATGGCTTTAATTTCAGATAAACTCAAGTTTAGACGCCTCAAAGGATTTTCCTCAAATCCTCTGTGCCATACCATGATTTTTTTATATTGTCCCTAGTGCTGTGTTCTGTCTTTCTATCTGTCTGTGTGTGACTGTGTGTGTGCGTGCGTGCGTGCGTGTGTGTGTGTGTGTGTAACTTTGTTTCCCACGTGCCTGAGTATGAAAAATGGTTAGTAAAATAAAGTTTGATTTGATTTTAGTCATACTTTTTGTGAAAAAATGTTATGTTTTATTTTCAGGCCATATCGCCCAGATCTAACACTGACTACCTGGTTCAAATCCCACCTAGTACCAACCTCGTCACGTCCGTTGTGTTCTGAGCAAGACACTTCACCCTTGCTCCTGATGGGTGCTGGTTGGCGCCTTGCATGGCAGCTCCCTCCATCAGTGTGTGAATCTGTGTGTGAATGGGTAAATGTGGAAGTAGTGTCAAAGCGCTTTGAGTACCTTGAAGGTAGAAAAGCGCTATACAAGTACAAACCATAAATCATTTATTACTGTAGAATATACCCATGTCCAATGTATCATATTATCGGTTTCAATGTGAATGAGCCCCCTCACTAACGAGATCATTGCGAATTGCTATTGAACAATATTATGAAAAAACTACAAAACCGATTCTGACTTAAATTGATCATTTTGGTATAAAAAGGAATAGTTATTCCCCCCTATTTTTTTCAGGTTGTAATTATTTAATTTTCATGTCAAAATTCAAACATAAGCAGTAAGTGAAGGTGTAAAAAACCTGTTAGTGCCTTTGCTGTTTTATTGTGCTCCGGTTATGAGGGAACTGTTGTTTTCATTGCAGTGTCATCCTGCTATCATGTGCGTCAGTTCTTACACCATGTCAGCTAATGCCGGGAAGCAACGTATGGGTCCCAGCGCTAACTCCCTGCCTTTTACATCTCAATCAGGTCACTCTAGTTTATTTATATATTGTCAGGAGAATGTAGGGGCTGGGAGGGAGGGAGGGCAAGAGATGAATGTGGCATTTTTTTAAACCCCCTCCCCCCATTTAGTTAGCAAAAAGCTTTTATAATGAATTTGAAAGGCGGCGCAGATCCAAGCTTTTGAAATTCCCAGAGCACTGCTAAGTGAAATGAGGGAGCGGGGTGGGGGGTGGCGCTTGTGAGCCAAAAAACTAAAAAGCACAAACTTACAAAATGTGGGCTGGATAAAAAAATTTAAAAAAAGTAAATAAATGTTTTATTGATTGTGTCCTCCTGTAAACGCTGCCCTCTGCCAAAGTGGCCGCACGCCATTAAGTGAGCGGCCCTAATATTTGGAGCCGACTGGCAATTTGGATTTCGTCTCGCCGCCGCATCTTGTTTCTCTCAAGCCCTGACTGTTTTGACATGCGGCCCGATTAAATTATAAACAAGCAGGCCTCCTGATGGTGATGCTGGAGCCACTAATTTCTCTAATTGTTTGCAGTTGTCTGGGAGGCCTGGGACTCAGCCGGCCCCCGTTTAAGGGCCAAGGCATGAGGGAGGCGGGCTGGGAATGACGCCATGCGGGGAAACAGCAGGTATAGTCAATGCAACCTGATAATGATATCTTTCTTTAGTGCATCACTTCTTTTCACACTTGACACATTTAAGACTGTTATCATGTTGGATGTGATGATTTTAAGGAGGAATGCATTTAATCATGGAACTGGAACTGTTATTAAAGTCGAATCATTACCCCAAAGAACAGAATCAAATCATGTGTGTTGTGATGTACATTTTAGTTGTTGTTTTTTATTAACACATTTGAAGGTGTTGAAATAGCAAATTACTTTGTTGGCGTTGAAAATTCCAACATTACCTAGAGGTAGTTTGGCTGAGTCCACTCTCAGTGTTGCTGGAGTGATTGCCGAGTGGCGGAGTGTGGCTAAAAGTCGGCGACCAGACATGATGTTACCAGCAACCCAAGTATCGTAATATGGCACTGTTGGATTTTATTTTTTATTATTATTTCAGGACTGGTGTGATTCTGTCGGTGCAAAAATAATTGACCATAATTGTAGTTCCCCTCTTTTTACACTTGCACAAAGGGTTAGAGAAGGGGTGTCCAAACTTTTTGACTTTGGCGTCGCACTGTAACCGTATATATATATATCCACATATATATGTATATGTGGATATATATATATGTGTGTGTGTGTGTATACCGTATTTCCTTGAATTGCCGCCGGGTATATGGTATGCGCCTGCCTAGAATTACTGTCGGGTCAAACTCGTTTCGCAAATTAATTAGCACATGTTAAGCATTACCGCCGGCTCAGGATTAACACCGGGTTGAACTCATTTCGCAAAATATTATTTTTATTAGCGCATGTCTGAGAATCTCCGCCGGGTCAAACTCGTTTTGCAAAATAATCAGCATATGCCTAGGATTTCCGCCGTGTCAAACTCGTCACGTCACAAGTGACACTTCACCTGTCATCATTTTCAAAATGGAGGAGGCTGATTTCAATAATTTGAAATCGCATAAAGGGAAGAAGATTAAGAGCTATTCAGTAGGATTTAAGGTCCAAGCTTTTGAATATGCTAAAAAGAACAGTAAGCAGCTATGTTTTGTTAATATACCGTAGCTGTGTGTGTCAAATATGAGTCATTAAATGACTCCCGCCTCCTGGTGGTAGAGGGCGCTAGTGATCCTTCTTGCGACTACTCGGCTGCAGAAGAAGTGACAACAAGCAGCAAGAGTGAGCAGCGTGTTTTTATTTTTTCCTCCCGCTTGCACTTTTAACATGGAGGATTACATATTTAAGATAAAACGGTTTTCTAAACTGGACTTTCAATCAAAACAGGAGGTAATAAAGGAAGATCTCCATCGAGACAGAGACTTTTAAAACTGAAGAGAGATAAGGAAGACTTCTATAAACAAGTTATCAATGTTTTTGATCAGAAGGAGCTGCGCATGGACTTCATTTATAAGTAAAGGTAAGACCATAATATTTTTTTTTTTTATTATTAAATGTGCTTGTCATGATATTATCCTTACATCACACTCAAATTTTTAAGCGCAGGCGTAAATTTACCGCATGCCTTTGGTAAGTGCCGGAGTGAGAAGAGGTTTTAAAATAATTAGCGCAGGCTTGCCTTTGCCAGCATGCCTTTGGTAAACGCTGGAGTGAGAAGAGGTTTTAAATTAATAAGCGCCCCGGCGGCAATTCAGGGAAATACGGTGTATATATATATATATATATATATATATATATATATATATATATATATATATATATATATATATATATATATATATATATATATATATATATATATATATATATATATATTAGGGCTGTGAATCTTTGGGTGTCCCACGATTCGATTCAATATTGATTCTTGGGGTCATGATTCGATAATATATAATTTTTTTCGATTCGATTCTCGATTCAAAAACAATTTTTTTTCCCGATTTAAAAGGATTCTGTATTCATTAAATACATAGGATTTCAGCAGGATCTACCCCAGTCTGCTGACATGCTAGCAGAGTAGTAGAATTTTGTAAAAAGCTTTTATAAGTGTAAAGGACAATGTTTTATCAACTGATTGCAATAATGTAAATTTGTTTTAACTATTAAATGAACCAAAAATATGACTTATTTTATCTTTGTGAAAATATTGGACACAGTGTGTTGTCAAGCTTATGAGATGCGATGCAAGTGTAAGCCACTGTGACACTTTTTTAAAAATTTTATGAATGTCTAATGATAATGTCAATGAGGGATTTTTAATCACTGCTATTATAACTAATATTGATACTGTTATTGATAATATTCATTTTTGTTTCACTACTTTTGGTTTGTTCTGTGTCGTGTTTGTGTCTCCTCTATAGTGATCTCTTAATTGCAGTTCTGTGTGTTCCTGGGTCAGGTTTGGTTTTGGAATTGTATTCCATTGTTATGGTATTGCTGTGTATTGTTTTGTTGGATTGATTAAAAAAAAAAAAAAATATATATATATATATATATTTTTTTTTTCTTTTTTTTAATATATTTTTTTAAAATTTGAATCGATTCTGAATCGCACAAAATATCAATCAATCAATCAATGTTTACATAAACGATTCGATTCGTATTCGATTTTTCCCACACCCCTAATATATATATATCTCCTCTCTGAGCTGCAACCTTATCGTGGTAGAGGAGTTTGCGTGTCCCAATGATCCTAGGAGCTATGTTGTCCGGGGGCATAAAGCCCCCTGGTAGGGTCTCCCAAGGCAAACAGGTTCTAGGTGAGGGATCAGACAAAGAGCAGCTCGAAGACCTTTATGAAGAAGAAACATCATGGACCCAGATTTCCCTCGCCCGGACGCGGGTCACCGGGGCCCCCCTCTGGAGCCAGGCCCGGAGGTGGGGCACGATGGCGAGCGCCTGGTGGCCGGGCCTGTTCCCATAGGGCCCGGCCGGGCACAGCCCGAAGAGGCAACGTGGGTCACCCCTCCAATGGGCTCACCACCCATAGCAGGGGCCATAGAGGTCGGGTGCATTGTGAGCTGGGCGACAGCCGAAGGCAGGGCACTTGGCGGTCCGATCCTCGGCTACAGAAGCTAGCTCTTGGGACGTGGAACGTCACGTCACTGGGGGAAAAGAGCCTGAGCTAGTGCGCGAAGTCGAGAAATTCCGGCTGGATATAGTCGGACTCACTTCGACGCACAGCAAGGGCTCTGGAACCACTTCTCTCGAGAGGGATTGGACCCTCTTCCACTCTGGCGTTGCCGGCAGTGAGAGGCGACGGGCTGGGGTGGCAATTCTTGTTTCCCCCCGGCTCAAAGCCTGTACGTTGGAGTTCAACCCGGTGGACGAAAGGGTAGCCTCCCTCCGCCTTCGGGTGGGGGGACGGGTCCTGACTGTTGTTTGTGCTTATGCACCAAACAGCAGTTCAGAGTACCCACCCTTTTTGGGAACGCTCGAGGGAGTACTGGAAAGTGCTCCCCCGGGTGATTCCCTTGTCCTACTGGGAGACTTCAACGCTCACGTTGGCAACGACAGTGAAACCTGGAGAGGCGTGATTGGGAAGAATGGCCGCCCGGATCTGAACCCGAGTGGTGTTTTGTTATTGGACTTTTGTGCTCGTCACAGTTTGTCCATAACAAACACCATGTTCAAACATAAGGGTGTCCATATGTGCACTTGGCACCAGGACACCCTAGGCCGCAGTTCCATGATCGACTTTGTAGTTGTGTCATCGGATTTGCGGCCTCATGTTATGGACACTCGGGTGAAGAGAGGGGCAGAGCTTTCTACCGATCACCACCTGGTGGTGAGTTGGCTGCGATGGTGGGGGAGGATGCCGGACAGACCTGGGAGGCCCAAACGCATTGTGAGGGTCTGCTGGGAACGTCTGGCAGAGTCTCCTGTCAGACAAAGTTTCAATTCCCACTTCCGGAAGAACTTTGAACATGTCACGAGGGAGGTGCTGGACATTGAGTCCGAGTGGACCATGTTCCGCACCTCTATTGTCGAGGCGGCAGATCGGAGCTGTGGCCGCAAGGTAGTTGGTGCCTGTTGGGGCAGCAATCCTAAAACCCCTTGGTGGACACCAGCGGTGAGGGATGCCGTCAAGCTGAAGAAGGAGTCCTATCGGGTCCTTTTGGCTCATAGGACTCCGGAGGCAGTGGACAGGTACCGACAGGCCAAGCGGT
This sequence comes from Nerophis ophidion, assembly GCF_033978795.1. Taxonomy (NCBI): domain Eukaryota; kingdom Metazoa; phylum Chordata; class Actinopteri; order Syngnathiformes; family Syngnathidae; genus Nerophis; species Nerophis ophidion. The sequence goes on from NC_084629.1 coordinate 24,070,922, forward strand.
GTGCAGCTTCAGCGGTCGCGGAGGCAAAAACTCGGACATGGGAAGAGTTCGGGGAAGCCATGGAAAACGACTTCCGGACGGCTTCGAAGCGATTCTGGACCACCGTCCGCCGCCTCAGGAAGGGGAAGCAGTGCACTATCAACACCGTGTATGGTGCGGATGGTGTTCTGCTGACCTCGACTGCGGATGTTGTGGATAGGTGGAAGGAATACTTCGAAGACCTCCTCAATCCCACCAACACGTCTTCCTATGAGGAAGCAGTGCCTGGGGAATCTGTGGTGGACTCTCCTATTTCTGGGGCTGAGGTCGCTGAGGTAGTTAAAAAGCTCCTCGGTGGCAAGGCCCCAGGGGTGGACGAGATCCGCCCGGAGTTCCTTAAGGCTCTGGATGCTGTGGGGCTGTCTTGGTTGACAAGACTTTGCAGCATCGCGTGGACATCGGGGGCGGTACCTCTGGATTGGCAGACCTGGGTGGTGGTTCCTCTCTTTAAGAAGGGGGACCGGAGGGTGTGTTCCAACTATCGTGGGATCACACTCCTCAGCCTTCCCGGTAAGGTTTATTCAGGTGTACTGGAGAGGAGGCTACGTCGGATAGTCGAACCTCGGATTCAGGAGGAACAGTGTGGTTTTCGTCCTGGTCGTGGAACTGTGGACCAGCTCTATACTCTCGGCAGGGTTCTTGAGGGTGCATGGGAGTTTGCCCAACCAGTCTACATGTGCTTTGTGGACTTGGAGAAGGCATTCGACCGTGTCCCTCGGGAAGTCCTGTGGGGAGTGCTCAGAGAGTATGGGATATCGGACTGTCTTATTGTGGCGGTCCGTTCCCTGTACGATCAGTGCCAGAGCTTGGTCCGCATTGCCGGCAGTAAGTCGAACACATTTCCAGTGAGGGTTGGACTCCGCCAAGGCTG